>NC_088643.1:93394051-93424051 GCF_964019385.1 Sycon ciliatum
AGAGCCTCTTGCCGTCTTGGGTCCGGTGTAGTGTACTACTACTAGTACTAGTACTCTGCTAGGCTCTGGAACTCAGACTGACACCACTCTTGTTCCAGCTACATGTACATGTAGTAGTGCCGAACAAATACTGAAATAGGCCACGCGCATGCACTGTACTGTACTGCATTGTAATTTGTACTGCAGTTCGACACGATTTTGAATTTTTGATCTACTGAAGTATTTTTTTAATCTATTTTGGTACCCATACCATGTCATTACTATGTTCCAAGTGGAGGCCGCACTGCAGCTTGCATAGTCAGTTGTAGATCAGTATGTTATGGTGAATGTCAGGGATTGTAAGTAACTGTACTTCCACAGTGCCGATTATGACTGTGAGCCAGCCCCTTGCCCACTCAGCCGAACTCACATCTGCGTGTGCGTGTGCGTGTTGTTGTTGTTGTGTTCATTTTATGTGTGTGTGTATGTGTGCATGGGTGTTGTGTGTGTGTGTGTGTGTGTGTGTGTGTGTCTGTGTGTGTGTGTTGTGTCGAGTATGTCGTTGCTAGGCGATCTGCGCTGGACCCAACACAACATACAAACTGCCAACAAAGCCAACACCAACAACACCAACGGACAACTCCACAAGACATGTGGAACAATGAACCAGCCGTCTAGCCTGTTATCAATAGTTGTATAATACATGTATACAACATACATCCGACCTGTTCTTGAACATGGCAGTTTTGCCCTCTCCAACACCACAAAACAACAGCGGGACACACTAGAGAGAATTAAACGCCGCGCGCCTCAGGTTTCGTATTCCCCTCTTTGCACCAGTTCACCACAGTTTCCCCCCTCCATCATGCAAAGCTCCCCAGCCTCCAGTTGTAGTCTTCGGGGTGCTGAGTCGAATGGCCTTGGTCCGAGGACACTGAGACGCTCCCTTCCTCCTTTATTCCCAATCGCACTCGCCACTTCCACCGAAACTGGGTGACTGCACCCTACTAGATGGGGATTTGTATGCAAAATGTCACTAAAAGCGCCACTTCGTTCTTATAAAAGCACGGATGAACGCGATTGGCCCATGTGTTGTAGTCTTTTGGACGCTGAGTCGACTGTTTTTGGTCCGAGAAGGCTGTGATGCAGCGTTAGGCCCTTATTCCCAATCGAACATGGTTGAATAAGCGGTCACGTTCTCTTGCGCAGTCACCTGGTCAGTGCCACAGTGGTCACGGTGCAGTGCAGGGTACATATTCTATCACTCACACCAAGGTTCAACTCTAGTGGCAATAATACCTGCACTAAGATACATCGCGTCGTCGGCTTCACAGTTTCGCTTGGCAGTCCTTCCCTACTCACTTCAATGACAGATCAGTAGTCACCTCCTTTCCCTCTGCTTCTCTATTTTTAGTCTCCACCCTCAGTGACAATCACCACACCACTACCAAAATTATCTCTCTCTGTCTCTGCCTCTGTCTGCCCGTCTGTCTGTCCGTTTGTCTCTGTCTCTCTCTCTCTCTCTGCGTGTTCGTATGTCTGTCTGCCTGTCTGTCTGTCTCTCACACACACACTCACTCTTACTCTCTTCATAAATTTATGGCACTGTGCCTCACCTTAATCGCCCCATTGTTATTGGATATACCGTATTTGTCCCTTTTGGTCAGCGAAAAAAGATAAAAATCAATCAATAACATCTTGTCCGCTATTGCCGCTATAACTAGAGAACATCTGTGGGTGCACTTCCAGTGCATTTCCAGATTTGCGTGTTTCTCTTGCGACGGGCGTATCCATGCTACATGGTGTTGTGTGCCCTACACAGTAATGGCCAGTAAGTATGCAATGCAAGATTATGTATGTCATGTACAATGTACAATGTACATTTGTACATGCACATGTGCATGTACAAATGTACATTGTACATTTGTACATGCACATGTGCATGTACAAATGTACATTGTACATGCAAACAATTTCAAAACTCATGACACGCGCCGTTCCATTTTCCACGTCAAAACATCCGGAAATGCCGGAGGGCCAATGTCTCTGACTAGTCTGAGGCTGCAAGCAAGTCAAGTAATCCATTATTGTTTGCTGAAGGTCCATGTTGTCACAGGCAATCATTGTACCACTGACAGTCTGTGCAAGGAACCCGAAAAGGCTGGAGATGAAAGACAACAGAAATAAGAAAGCAACGGCTGCGCTAGTAATCATAGTGCCCTCTCTATCTCTCTCTCATGATGTAGCCAAGATGTGCAAAATATGGTGTCAGTTTGAACATCTTCCTTTTTCTTTAACCATGTTTTTGTACATGAACAAAAGTGAGTGTGACAATGATAAATAATGGCATGATACAGAACTACCAGTACCTTACTGTTATACTTATAGACTGTGACTAGAATTCTCATCACTAAGCCAAGAGGTGCAAGACACAGTTTGGTAATGGATGCAAGATGAGGAAAGAGCAAACTACAGGAGTTGGACTTCCAAGGCATGCAATGCCACCAGCTGACAAAATAAAATTGTACAGGCATGCTAGACAGGGTCACCCGTCCTACTGGTACCAGCACATTAGAAAACATACGAGCAGGTGAAGATGGAGAGAAGCTCACAGGCACTGTAGTACACTGTACTGCACCATTGCCATGATGAAGGGAGTTAAACAAACTTATCACAGTTCAGCACTGGCAGGTGAGACGGGTATTGTTAATGCTAGCCACAGCACTGCAGTCTGTGCATCCCAGTCCAACACTGACTTGATATTGATATTGCAGGTCCCTGGTTCCCGGGTTCTAGGGTTCTATTCTGTCCATTCAAATTATTTGCAACACAAACCCAGGTGAGAGTGAGCATTGATTCCCATTGTAGCACTGTGTATCCAGCATGGCATGAATACAAGTAGCTGCTGCTGTGATAACACTGACTGGAATGCTTATCAGCCAATGTGTGTAAGCATGTTACACCGTGTCACCACAGTACTACAGCCAGTACAGGGCAGTCAACAGTGTTGTACAAGTCATGCAGTGACTGCAATGCATGCTGTGCAAGGCCAGGTTGAAATGGTGAATACATGTGCCAGTCGGTGCAGGATCAAAGGCAGGAACGGGGCATGATGCACTGTTGGTGACAAATCAGCAATCTGGTCTTCTCTTCCAAGACAATGGCCGGGCCGTCAGTGATTTCACCGGAAGTCAGGTGCACAAAGATCTAAGTATTCAGCTGGATAATCAAGACTCCGGCGATCAACTCTACGTCTTGTCTTTTTACTTCCAGTTTTCGACTGAACGTGTGCTTGCTTGCGCGGTGACTTGATAACATCCAACAGGAATAGGTCGACGTTGGTGCCTAAATTCCGTTGGAGGTAGGCTGACGGTATTGGTTGCTTTCGGTGCGGACGCAGTTTCGGGAAGTCCACGTACTCGTTTTGACGATGACTGCTGTTACGTGCCGCCCACGCTTCAAGCCGTCCACTTGTCAAGAGATGACTTACCGTTTGGTCATTGTAATCCGTCTATGTACACAGGCATGGACAAGCAGGTACAGACAGAGGGCAGCATGCAACTAGTGAAACCTGAAATTACCCTCACCATTTACAGCTCCATCAACATTTCTGAAACACTCGTGACCAACTGGTGACTGATCAAGTAACCATGTTCCTATTTGTCCACCCCAGCAGTAGCAACAATATTATCACTGTCGGAGTGCTGCATAGTATATCAATTACAAAACCAGACTAAATAAAATACCAGCTAGATCTTCGAAGGAGCAGTGTCAAGATTGGATACCCTTGGGAAACTCGGTTGTGCTGCTCCATTGACAGACATTGATTGTGGCTGCTATGTTTCAAATTGTGGGACTGTCCTTTGAAAACAGCCACAGTAGCTCGTTGGCCAACCCTAAACTGTAACTCAGGTCAACTTGAGACAAAGCCGACAGTCATGAGTCAATTATAAAAGTGCCCAGATGCAGAAGATCAACACCCCGCAGAAACATGACACGTACTGAACTCCTTGGGGACTCTGCTTGACAACTAGAGTCAGTTGGGACCCCAAATAAAATACAACAACAATAATGACGATGTCGACAACAGCAGCAGCAGCAGAAAAAAACAGCTCTCTTGTTTAGATGCTCAGTGCAGTGCAGATGATGCTCCCCCCCCCCCCCCCCCGAGTGCTGAATCCACAGTTTGGGTCCCCTGTAAGCAGTATGTCTTTGCACAAAGAGGGAATCAAACTTGAAGCAGGCAAGTACTATTTCACCAACCAAGGCTTATCCATCCGGATTTAAAAAAAAAAAAAAATTCACGGTTCGCGTGAGACTCGGCCAAAGGCCCAGTTTTCCGCATCCGCAGGAACGCCACCACCCTCTTGGATCAAGGCGCAGATGCAGCTCCTAAGCGGTGGGAGGTGAGTAGATCAGACCCACCACAAAGTGGTCAAAGACCGAAATCCCATTCACTGCATCCACTGCATTCACTGCATCCATCCAGATTACAGACATGAAAAAGAAATTTAAATGCTAGACTCTCCTTACCTGGTACACTGACAGTGGACCGGTGCATGGACTCGATGCACTTCTAACACCACTGCTGGTACTTCTGGGAGATGCTGCCGCCGGGGCCATGGTTATACCACCCATTACCTTCTGTTGGCTTACTCTCTCCTGTGCTGCATCGATAGACGATTGTCTCATCTCGTTCTGCCATTCGTAAAACTGGAATGGAGTCATAAGGCTTTGTGAAGTGGCTGATAGATGTTTCAGGCTCTTCAAGTGCCTCTCGCTAACTTCTCTCTGTCGCTGTATGTTACTCGGATAGTGAAATGACTGCCTTCGAAAGTCAGAGTCCATGAGTCGCTTTGTGTGTGTCCTTTCTTCAGTGTCGGCAGTGTGCCCTTGTTTCCAACCACATGCAAAACACTCGCGTGCACTTTGTGCAGCCCGTTGTCTCCTTAGTTCCTCGTCACCAGCATAGTAATGGTTACTATGGTTACCATGTGCACTGGCCGCTTTCGGCAATGCCGGCACGGGCGGTTCCGACACACGCTCTAGGCTCGCTGCCTCTTCGGCTTTAGCTTTACTCCAGGCTTTCTTGACATCCTTGTACATCCTCAGCTTGAGCTCCGCTTGTATTGACAGTAGTTCCGGTGGTGAAGGTTTCGTACCATTTACAGTAAGCCCTTCCAGTTGGTCCAAAACCCGATGCTCCCAGTTCTCATCTACACTCGCACCGTCTAACTCTAGGGAGTGTGCGATGAGCTCGGGGCGAACACGATCAGTGCTTTGCCTTCTGTTTACTGCACTGCCACCACAGCCAAGAGCGCTGGCCCTTGTTTTCGACTTTTTCGACGGAGTACCTGTTACTGGACTTGTACTTGTAGTCGGCGGAGTATTGGCAGCGTGACGTAGAGTCTTGGCTGGACTGACAGCATCGATTGTCCCTCCATCCAGTCCCACCACTGACTGCACTGGACTGCTGGAGGTTGCCGAGGAAATCTTGACGGGGATCTTTATCTTGGTGGTTTCCGTGGCTGGACTGGTCACGACAGCAGCCACCGACATCGTGTTCTCTGGACGCGTTGCGGCGGCCACTGCAGATGTCGTGGACGCGGCTGCCGCTGCAGACTCGGCACTCTCTATTTGCCCGGCATGACTGTCGGTGCGGGCTTCAGTACTGAGTTCACCGGGACTACTAGCCGGTCTGTCGTGCGCTGTGTTCCCGCTCCCGCTCATGGCTGAGCCGACGGTTCGGCGTCTTCCCGCTTGTGCTGCTTGAGTGCAATTACGTGGAAATCTCCTCGGGCCGTGTTGGGTACTACACAGCCTCAGGTCAGTCAGCTCAGTTCCTAACGTAACGGTACGAGTGAGTGGCTACTATACTACCGTCGTCACTACACGTGAAAACCGCATTCAGCTTCGGCTGACAGAACGATCGACAGAAAGAAAGAAAGAAAAGAGCACAACAACGGTCGGCGGCTGCTACGGGCCGTGTCCGAGGCAAAAGGTGCACCGCGTTTTGATCGTCGCCGATCGATCGATGACATCGACACAGCCGTGAGCATGGTAAATCGACCCGTAGATCTACCGTTGTGTCCGTTGATCTTCGTACAAACACTAAACAGGCAACTAACTAATACTTACTTGGTTTATACGACTCCCTGGTAGATCTACAAAACTACATTTTTTGCAAGGACAGTGTGACACCGCGCCGCTAGTGCTAGCGCGCTATGCCCAACATCACCATATCGACGACTCGTAGATCTGCGTGGTAGATCTACATGTTACTTGTACAATCATGCCATGGTGGCGGAAATGGTGCACATGTGGGCGAGTAGGATGACAAGTACTTGAAGTAGACCTGGTAGACGACTACAAAAATAGTGCAGTAGTGGTGGACCGCATACGGCGCGGGATCTTGGTGGCATAGCAGTCTACCATGCATGGTCTACAAGAGTGTGTACTAATGCTGAGGCAGCAAGTGCAGCACTCTGTAGGCTTGATCGCCTTTGAAGACACCGTACAAGCGCTTTTGAACGAACCCCATTTGTCCTGGGCCTTACTCCTACTCAAAACGGGTTTATTCAAACAATACGACATGGAAAGAAGGAAGAACACCAAAGATACAAGGGACGAAACTCGACGATGAAATCAAAATGAAAATTTGAAAAAAGTCTAATCCAAAGAAACTCAGGCAATGTAATTATTATATAACTAATAGTTACTCCTACTACGACCTTTTCCAGGTGCCGACAACAAGCAGCAGACAAGACAGACTGGAGGAAACTGTGCAGCTCGACACCCGGGGAGAAATCGATATTAATGGAAGTTTCCGGAGGAGGAAGGAGGAAACTGTAGTTATCACCAACCCTCACCGCGCCCAGCTCACGCCGCGACGGCGTGCGACCTGAGCTGGGCGCCCTGCCCAGTATGGAACTGTCCTCAAGCCAGTCACGTATTTGGCAGCCCAGTGAGCTGTCTACCGGATCGCAGCGTTTAGAAGCGCCAAATGCGGCAGGGCCAGTCTCAGGCTGGTCACGTAGCTACAAAAGCGGCAGGCCGGCGGGCGACCGGCAAGGCTGCATTCGCATTTGGATCACCGAAGTGATACAGGTGCTTCGACGGCACTCCGTGGCGCATCAAGGAGGCATCTGGGGCCCAGGCAGCCCGCCCGTAAGCGCACCACCGTATCAGGTATGCGCAGGTGGAGCAGCAGAGCAAGATGTGTGCCGGACACTCACCATCATCCGGTCGACTGCATAGTTGTGCGACTTTACACAGCCGTCACTCATTACTTGCTATTGCTTGCAGAAGGCCAGAATTTTTTTGCTCTCGTTTGCTCTAAAGCTAGTTGGTTTACATGGTTTATACCCGTACCTGAGCATGGATCCTACTCAGCAGCGGATCGCTGGTATTCCTCGTTTGAGACCGCGGCGACGGCAGCGTCGGCCCTGACCAACAAGCCTCGGGCGATGAGCATGCCGGCCGAAAATGCAGGCATGGACACTGTCGTGCATGACCAGTCTAGTTGAGTTCCTTGGAGGCGCTATGATGCCGGCCGGCGCATGTGTTGGCGCACGGGAGACGATTAGGACAATACGGCGTGCGGAATACTTCGAGCTGGCCACAATGCTTCCTTCCTGTCCTGCCCACACGCAGCCAGCAGCCAAACGTGTTAAAATCGATCAATCCGATGGCAATCACTGAGTGGAATTGTCATTGGCGGCTCCTCTTCTGACAAGAGAAAAACTGAATCTCTAATCTACTGGGTCGAGGCCTGGCAGACTTTCAGAACCATCGCGCCTTGCAACACGAGCTTACGCCCTCTGGGGCCCTAAGTAGTCCGACAAGAAATTCATACTGCACGGCGACAAAAAGGCAGTTGGAGCAGTCTGAAATCCGGGACTCGCCGAAATCCAACCGTGACGGAACTAGCCCACTTCAGCCCCCGCACGGTAGCAGAACACAAGGCTTTATCTCGCTGACTACCCATATTACGGCCACGGACAACTCCGCTGCGGACGCTCTTTCACGCGGACGATTAGTCCATTTCCTCTCATCGGCTCCCTAATCCAGCTGCTGGACTTGGCTTAGTCCCGAACTCATGCTATGCGGGGGCAACTAATCATGGCAGCAAACCGGCTGAACCTCTTCTCAACCAATGCGTGCCTCCTTTTTCATTCGCTGTGTAGTCTATCTCTCTCAGCACACATGGGTAAGCACGCAAGCACACACACACCCACGCACACGCATACATACATACATACATACATGCACACATACATACATACACACACACACACACACACACACACACACACACACACACACACACACACACACACACACACACACACACACACATACTCTCTCTCTCTCTTTATCCTCCTCTCCTCCATCCCTCACCCTGCTTCGCCTCTAAGTGCTGTCGCTCCCCTCCCCTTCCTACTCATACTAGGCGGCATTACACCAAGTCTCAGCATGTGGGGTCTACTTTGCTGTTTTGGGGCTTTGTTTGGACATGGCGAGCTGTTATCTTTTTCCTTGCGGCTGTCGTCGCTGTTGCCATTGTTGTTTAGATACCACGGCGAGCCGGCAGTAAGTGCCGGTGTTGGCGGGCTGGCGACCTTGTCTTACTTTCAGTAATTAACACTTTACCCGAGGTGCGACGGATTAATCCGTCACGACCGCGCAGGGCATATTGCAGACACGCGTATGTGCGTTACACACACACACTCACACATTATGCGCACAAGGCGGGCAGGGCGATTGGCCCATGCTGCTTATTCAGTTGTACTAGCGGAGGCAGGGCCGATTCCCCTTCGTAATCGCCTGTGCGGCGGAATACCCGGCGGCCTGATACGGCGGCGGTGCGAGCAAATGCAGGGGTGGTTCCCTTTTGAGCTCTGTTTGTGGCAGAGGCAGGGGCAGCGCCCCTAGCCCATGCGGCGGTTGACCCGGCGGCCCGACATGGCAGTTGACCCAGCGGTCCGATATGGCAACTGACGGCGGTCTGATATGGCGGCCGACCCAGCGGTCTGATATGGCGGCTGACCCAGCGGTCTGAGATGGCGGCTGACCCAGCGGTCTGATATGGCGGCTGACCCAGCGGTCTGATACGGTGGCTATGCGAGCAAATGCAGGGGCAGCGCCCCTTTGCGCGTGTTGTTTGCGGCGGCATTGGTCAAGGCAGGGGCAGCGCACCTCGCCTGGGTGGCGTTATGCCCGGCGCTGCGGCTATGTTTGCAAAACGCAGGGGCCGCTCCCCTTTGAGCTTTGTATGTTCACAGCTATGTTTGCAAGATTCAGGGGCAGCTCCCCTTGGGGCCTGGTACAGTTATGTTTGCAAAAAGCAGGGGCAACTCCCCTCCGAGCCTTGTATGTAATCGTTTACAGCGATGCTTGCAGAAAGCATGGGCAGCTCCCGTTAGTGCGTGGTATGTTTACAGCTATGTTTGCGAGGAAGAAACAAAAAAAAAAAGGGCTTGGAGCTGGGTATGTTTACGGCCACGTTTGCAAAATGCAGGGGTACCTCTCCTTGGAGCTTTAGCTAGTTGACAGCTACGCGACAAAATGCAGGGACAGCTCCCCTTGGAGCTTTCGACGTTCACAGCTATGTTTGCAAAATGCAGGGGCAGCTCCCCTTGGAGCTTTAACTAGTTTACAACTGTGCGGACAAAATGCAGGGGCAGCACTCCTTGAAACTTTGGATGTTTACCACTATGTTGGCTAAATGCAGGGGCAGTTCCCCTTGGGGCTTGGATGTTTACAGCCAGGTTTGCAAAATGCAGGGGTAGCTCCCCTCAGAGCGTTGTAGGTTTACAGCTAGGTTTGCCAAATGCAGGGGCAGCTCCCCTTGGAACTTTGGATGTTTACAGCTATATTTGCAAATACAGGGGCAGCTCCCCTTGGAGCCTTGTACGTTTACAACTATGTTTGCAAAATGCAGGGGCAGCTCCCCTTTGAGCTTCGTAGGTTTACTGCTAGGTTTGCAAAACGCAGGGGTAGCTCCCCTTTGGAGCTTTGGATGTTTACAGCTATGCTTGCAAACTGCAGGGGCAGCTCCCCTGGGAGCTTTTGAAGTTGGATGTTTACAGGTGTGGTCGCAAAATGCAGGGGCAGCTCCCCTGGGAGCTTTGGATGTTTACAGCTATGTTTGCAAATGCAGGGTCAGCCCCCCTTGGAGCCTTGGATGCTTACAACTATGTGTGCAAAATGCTGGGACAGCTTCCCTTTGAGCTTTGTTGGTTTACAGCTAGGTTTGCAAAACGCAGGGGTAGCTCCCCTGAGCTTTGGATGTTTATAGCTATGCTTGCAAAATGCAGGGGCAGCTCCCCTTGGAGCCTTGGAAATTTACAGCTATGTTTGCAAAATGCAGGGGCAGCTCCCCTGGGAGCATTGGATGTGTACAGCTATGTTTGCAAAATGCAGGGGCATTTCCCCTTGGAGCTTTGTATATTTACAGCTAGGCTTGCAAAATGCAGGGGCAGCTCTCCCTCGGAGCGTGGTTTGTTTGCAGCTGAGATGGGGAGTGCAACCGAAGATCTCCTTTCGAGCTTGCTTGTTCGCATTTGCTTGTTAGCACCGTAGCTCGGGCACCCAGCAGGTCCTGACTGGCCTCTAGCGCATACTCCCGGCCACATGTATCGCCTGTTGCAGGATAGGGGCCTCACCCCATATTTTTTTGGACGATCGGCGGGCGGGAAGCCGTCATCGATCTAAGAGGCAAAATACAAGAATAACTGAGAAACTAATAATTGTACACAACGCGCCAACCCTTTGGCTCTGTTGTCGGCTCTGCGGGGGCACCCAGGTATCCCCCTCGTGCGAACACCACCCGTGGAAGCGGAAAAGTTGTGACGGCGTATTCAGTAGTGCCCAGCACCAGCAGGACCTACCAATCAGGGGAAAGCCTAGCAGTCCTTCATGGCAATTCCCTTGGTAGACCCCCTCAAGCTGACACAGGATCTGGCCACCAGGAAGGGGCCTGGACGGCAGCTCCAGGTCACCGGAAGGTGGTCAGGGTTGACCCGCAAGAGATGCATGTGCGGTGGAGCCTGTGACTAAACGGCCACCCCTTGGGGCCAGAGAAAGCGGTCTTGAGGGGCAGGTGGTCCTTAGTTGGAGGCTTGCACCGCAAACTATGAATGTGAGACCGTCCGTGCCCGGCGAAGGTGTCCATAGTACCAGGCGGGTAGCTAGTCACACTTGTATCCAACACGACAGCCCTTCGGCTGTTGTCTGCCCGGCTTGGGGCGCCCAGGTATCCCCCCGTGCGAACACTACCCGCGGAAGCTGACAAGTCGTCAGCGTATTCAGTAGTGCCCAGCACCAGCAGGAGCTACCAACCAGGGGAAAGCCTAGCAGTCCTTCATGGCAATGCCCTTGGTAGACGCCCTCAAGCTGACACAGGATCTGGCGGCCAGGAAGGTGCCCGGACGGCAGCTCCAGGCCGCCGGAAGGTGGTCAGGATTGACCCGCAAGAGATACATGTGCGGTTGAGCCTGTGGCTAACGACCACCCCTTGGGGCCAGAGAAAGCGGTCCTTAGTGGCAGGTGGTCCTTGGCTGCAGGCTTGCACCGCACAACCATTATGAATGTGAGACCGTCCGTGCCCGGCGAAGTGGTCGGTAGTACCAGGCTGGTCGCTGGTCACGGTGGTCTTTAGCTACTGGTTTCACTGTATACCGAATCAGGCATGACATCACAGGTCTACAGCGAACAGCACAGAGATCGACGGGACCAAGAATAGGGGATAGCGTGCGGCGAGGCCACCCCCATTATTTTCGGGAGGCACGGCTTCATGTTAGAGCAGTAAATTGCAGTTAGGGACTCAGCTGAGTCAAGCTGGACTCAGCGTGTCAAGTTTGGCATAATACAATAAGCGCGCTATCCCCAAACAGTTGTGTGGTTATTGTGTGAGTGTATATGCAGGAGTCCGCGGTCACGTGAGGGGGGAGTGATAAATGGAAGTTTCCGGAGGAGGAAGGAGGAAACTGTAGTTATCACCAACCCTCACCGCGCCCAGCTCACGCCGCGACGGCGTGCGACCTGAGCTGGGCGCCCTGCCCAGTATGGAACTGTCCTCAAGCCAGTCACGTATTTGGCAGCCCAGTGAGCTGTCTACCGGATCGCAGCGTTTAGAAGCGCCAAATGCGGCAGGGCCAGTCTCAGGCTGGTCACGTAGCTACAAAAGCGGCAGGCCGGCGGGCGACCGGCAAGGCTGCATTCGCATTTGGATCACCGAAGTGATACAGGTGCTTCGACGGCACTCCGTGGCGCATCAAGGAGGCATCTGGGGCCCAGGCAGCCCGCCCGTAAGCGCACCACCGTATCAGGTATGCGCAGGTGGAGCAGCAGAGCAAGATGTGTGCCGGACACTCACCATCATCCGGTCGACTGCATAGTTGTGCGACTTTACACAGCCGTCACTCATTACTTGCTATTGCTTGCAGAAGGCCAGAATTTTTTTTTTCTTTTTTCGCTCTTTCCCTTCTTCCAGGCACGGCTTCATGTTAGAGCAGTAAATTGCAGTTAGGGACTCAGCTGAGTCAAGCTGGACTCAGCGTGTCAAGTTTGGCATAATACAATAAGCGCGCTATCCCCAAACAGTTGTGTGGTTATTGTGTGAGTGTATATGCAGGAGTCCGCGGTCACGTGAGGGGGGAGTGATAAGTGAGGTTTTGCATTCCGAAATTCGGCAAAAAGATTCGGCACGCGGGAGCGAGGTCGAAAATGCACACGAAGATTCGGAGTGTTTGTTCGGAAAAAGCTCACTTTGCCGAAAATATTTTTCGGATGCATTTTCTTGTAGAAGAGCGCTAGCGCGTGATTTATTCAAAGAGGTTTCTTATCTCGGCATCGCTTGGCAGGCGTCTTTGGCGACATAGCATCGTCAGCTACCTCTGATTGCTCCTCTCCACTGCCTGTCGATTCTCTTTCGCCTGGAGTGTCCTCACCGTCTTCTGTGTGGCTGAAAAGACTATGGCGACACGCATAAAATTTGACTTGGCCATGGAGTTGGTTTTTCTGAGGCGACTGAGGAGGCAGGTTTGGACCTCGACTCTTTGGGCGATCAAAGTTCGTTGGAATCAGCAAGAAAAGGAGCACGGGACAGGACGTTGCTGATGCTGGGGCTCACGAAATGAAAACACATCATTTTCGACTTGCAAAACAAACGTTGGTGCGAAAATTCGACATTTTGATGTTCGACAAAAGACCGAAGAACGCCGAACCGAAATTCGGAATGCAAAACCTCACTATTAGCAGCTACTACACCTGGCTGATGATGCTCACAAGACAGAAGCGGAAAAAACACTGAATTTCTTTATTTACAGTGCTCTACTACGCGAAATGTGCTATTATTATTATTATTATTATTATTATTATTAACTGGTTTGAGGGAAAGAGTACGAAGTAGTGGTTGCGACCTCGGCGATGATTTGTAAGAAAAGGGTTTGCTCCCCACACCGGAGCTCGCGCTATTCCGCCGACTTTTCTCAAGCTCAACTGATGAGGGGTGAATTCCCCGAAACACTGTGTATTGAGCAGGGAGTGGTGCTTTCTTGCAGGTTTGCCGAGTCGAAGGTTCGATGGACTTCTCGTGTGCTCTGGATGGCAGTCGTGAGTCAGTCAAGTGTCAAGTAAAGTCGGCGGAATAGCGCGAGCTCCGGTGAGGGAAAGACATTATTATTATTTCTCCTTTATTCACTTCTTTCGAAGGCGATAAGCCAGACCCACCGGGAAATATTTCCATGGGTGGGACAGCAAAAAGAAAGTGAAAAAACAAAAACAAAAATAAATAAATAAATAAAACCTAAAAACCAAAGGGACAAGAACTAGTTGAAGGAAGAGGAAGAAAGGAAAGAAACTCAATCCGAACTCCAACATCAAAACAATAATAAAGAATTTGCAGCGACAGGCAAAATACATCAACCAATGAAGGGAGTAGTAACAAAGGAAATATCAGTCTTTATCAGTCGTTATTCAAGTCTCTTAGCTATTGAACATGCAAACGCAGCAGAGGTGCATCTACATGTTAAGGATAGTTCTCAGTATTTTAATCGAACCTTGTATAGCCTCCTGTTGCACAATAGCCAGGTCTCCTCCCTGCACAGTCCGAAGGCATTGAGGAGTCTCCCCCACCAAGCCTCCCAGGGCACCGACAACCACAGGGACCACGTCAACCTGGTTGAGGGACCAAATCCTCGAAATCTCCCGCTTCAAATCATAATATTTCGAGCGCTTTTCAGCCATTTTCTTATTGATGTTGTTCTCACCAGGAACGCTGATGTCTATAATGTAGGCGATGCGCTCCTTGTCATCAACAAGGAGCAGATCGGGCCTGTTTGCTGATAGTTTCAGGTCAGTTGGGACCGAATACTCCCAATAGAGGCGATACTGATTACTCTTGACCAATGCCTTGAGCTGGTGGTCGAATCGTGAAGCACCAGTAGGTAGATCTCGTGCTTTACACATTTCGAAGTGCACATACTTTACTATCCGGTTATGTCGTTCAATGTAACTGGTCCGAGCCAGAACTGGGCAGGCACTGACAATGTGGTCAATTGTTTCTAAGCTGCCCTTGCAAAGCCTGCAATTGGCATCAGTTCGAGGAATTGACTTCATTATGGCGTATTGGTAATTTTTCGTTTATTTATTATTATTATTATTATTATTATTATTATTATTATTATTATTATTATTACTCCTACTACTACTACTACTACTACTACTACTACTACTACTACTACTACTATACTATACTACTGTACATGTATAGCAAGGACCGGTAAGCATGGTAAGCGGCAAGACCTGTTGAAACATGTCCAGGCAATCCTGGGGGAAATGGAAGTTTCCGGAGGAGGAAGGAGGAAACTGTAGTTATCACCAACCCACACCGCGCCCTGCTCACGCCGCTACGGCGTGCGACCTGAGCTGGGCGCCCTGGCCTGCCGTGCAGTATGCAACTGTCCTCAAGTCAGTCACGTATCTGGCAGCCCAGTGAGCTGTTTAAAAAAATGCGGCAGGGCCAGTCTCAGGCTGGTCGCGTAGGCGGTAGGCCCAGACAGATCCTGCCGGCATGCCGGCAATTCTTTCGGCAAAATATCGAAGAAAGAGCGGAAATTGCCGGCAAAATCAGAGCAACATATCGAGATGTTGGGTAAAATCTATGCCTGATACTTGGATCTCCTTATTTTTTACCCGTTCAGCAGGATACACTGCCCAGGACGAAATCATGTCACCGAAATATAACTGGGATTCACTGTGAATCGACATGATTCTGGAAGAACTCAGGGACACGCGCGTGGAAACCCGTGTTGAGAAACCGACCCTGCGGTTTTTATGAAACGTTGTACGGGATTGTACGGGAAGTGGATAAAATACACGTTTTTCCGAAGCAAAATGGAGCAAAATATCGAGTTTCTTGTGCCAGGCTCGGCAAAATAATTATCGAAGATTTCGCAGCAACATTTTGCGGCAAAATATCGAGGCGAGCGGAGCAGAATCTGTCTGGGCCTAGTCATGTAGTAGGCGGCAGGCCGGCTGGCGCGGGCGACCGGCAAGGCTGCATTCGCATTTGGATCACCGAAGTGTACAGGTGCTCCGACTGCACCCCGTGGCGCGCCATCAGGGAGGCATCTGGGGCCCAGGCAGGCAGCCAGCCCGCCTGTAAGCGCACCACCGTATCAGGTATGCGCAGGTGGAGCAGCAGAGCAAGATGTGTGCCGGACACTCACCATCATCCTACCGGGATCGCGACAGTAGGGCGTCTAACAGTAGGTCGTAGTACACCTGGGCGCCAGCGCATCCATCTTCAGGAAGTGGAAAGAGCAAACGGCATGGTCCTTGGTTGAGGTAAATGCTGAACGTTTGATTTGTCCCAACCAAGATTTCAGCACTTGGTTCGTCACGATTTTCGCTTGCCAGCTAACGTCTCCGCACTCCAGCTTTCCCCTGTCGGTGTCACGTCCCAGTACACAACGGAGAGGACTACTAATAAACAGTTCACGGCACTAACAGCATTGAACACAGTACTTCTTTCACTTCGTGAATACAAGAAGACAACTGAAAATGACACAATTCTGCAGTGGTCGACCTTCTCTCTCACGGAGCTAAGCAGAATGTGCGTCATCACCTGTAGTCGCCATGGAAACGGGATCAGGAAATCGGCGATATGGCAAGTTTCCCTTGCCGTACGCAAGCGAGAGATATACATGTACCATCGGAACCGATATCCAATTGTCTTTCATCTGAGCCCTACTTGAAAAATCGATGCACTTCCCCTTTAACTGACGGCGATGGAAGGAATCCAGGCGAGACAGAACGGTCACACTCCCATCGTCGGGACTGGCCAATACCCCCCATTGTCTTCAATGGAACTCCTGTCGAGGAGTAGCCCTCCATCAAAGTACTCGGCGTCACGTTTGACCATCAGCTAAAATTCAGCCAGCATATCCGAACTGTTGTAGTCCGAGCAACGCAGAGACTTGGAGCCTTGCGCTAGGCATTTCACTTGCTGACTATTCCTGCCCGGCTTCGAGCCTACAAAGCCTTTGTCCGGCCGGTTATGGAGTACTGCCCAATCGTCTGGATGGGGGCAGCTCCTTCCCACTTGTATCGGCTGGACTGGGTGCAGGAGCGAGCCATCAAGGCAATACATCCGCAATGCTGGCTTCCTAGCCTCATAATTCGCCGCACCATCGCTGCCCTCTGCCTCCTGTATAAAGCCCTTTGCGATAATTCTCCCGCTCTTCTCTCGAGAATGGCTCCACCGACACACCAACCCAGGACCACACGCCTCACCCGCCAGGCTGTACGACTGTCCACCGCGCATCCCCATCAGTTACAGAATGTTCTTCCTGCCAATTCCCGGAACAATGTGAGCCGAGCCTTTCCCCACTCCGTCATCCCAATTTGGAACCAGCTGCCTACCTCTATCATTCCCCACCCATTTCACCCAAAGAACATCCAAAAGTTCAAGACAGCAGCTTATCACCATCTCCTCAGAACGAACTGGCACTGGGGCACTCATAGCATACGCGAGTAAGAGGGTACAGTGTCCTACCATGCTTGGACATACATGTAATCTCTCCTCACGGATAGTCTCCTCTTGAATTTAAAAGTCTAACAGCGTTCACATCAATACTCAACTTATTCTTTTGCTCACTGAGCAATACAATCTTTCCATTTTCTTTCTTCTGTTTTCTTTTTCAATTTAATCCTCCCTACCCAAATATCCCTTTGGTGCGTCCATGGAGCTATGAAGCCGAGACCTCTGGTCGGCGGAGCTCAATGGGCCCCACCACCACACTCCATCATTCACCCCAGTGTCTGGAGATATGTGGATTTTGTAGAAAAAAAAAAAAAAAAAAACTGACCCCCCCCCCCCCACGTACCCGAGTTGTACGTCAGTACTGGGATAATAAAGGTGTCGTACAGCCGCAGACGCAACTTCTCGCTGATGTGCTGATGCCTCTTCCAGAGGCTCCATAGGGACTGAAATGCTGCAGTCGCCAGCTGTTTCCGCCGCATAATATCCTCTTCGTCGCCCAGCAGCGAACCCAGCTTGCGCGTTGTCCTCCACTCTTCATCGATCCTGTCCGCACTTCTGAAGATGTCCGTATTTTCCGTATTTTGTTCAGCCAGATGGCTGAACAAAATAAGAACCCCCAGGCTAACCCCTTGGGAACAACGTTCTTGGACGCGTGACTCTACTGTATTTACTTTGCCGATCCGTGGACCAGCTATCAACTCAGTGACATCGGACATTGATGCAGGAATAGCGGCACAAGCATATTTGCAAGATGCCTACTTGTACAGGTACTACTGCCTTACTACAGCCTACTCTTCAAGTACTTTTACTCAGTTCGATATGCAGTTTACTGCCATTGCCGGTCTTACAGGGGCCCCCAAACTTTTTTGGGCCAAAGGAGGTGCACGAAAGCCATCATCCTCATACCATGCAAGTGTCCGTACATTCACCCCCGCCTCCACTCACACACATCCACACGAGGACACCCACACTCAAGTACTTTTCTTGATTGGGCTCACATCTTTCAGAATTTTCGCACTCGAACTTAAACGTGTCTCTTTCCTCCATCGATGCATCAGCACCAAACCAAAATGAGTACATGTAGCAGAAACAAGAGACGATCATAAAATTTATATGGTGAATATAACAGTTACATGATGAGGTAAGCGAATGTGACCTATCAACTTAATTAAGACCCAATACGGGAAATTCCCTATAGGCTCTAGAAACACAATGTCCAAAGCAGAAGCCAAGCTTCGTGGATCATTTACTGTAGACGGCAATCCCCTGCTATGGCTGACATCTTACCTAACTGGGCGAACGCAGTACGTCACGGTACATGGGACGTCCTCGGCCGACACAACACTCAACAGTACTATCCGGAGTTCCCCAGGGTTCCATCCTCGGCCCCCTTCTTTTTTTTCATCTTATACGTCAATGATCTGCCCGCAGCTGCCCCGGGCACATCACTGTTCGCAGACGACACAACGCTCCTACGGGCATCTCCTAACATTACTGGCCTGATGAGTAACCTAGCTAACGGGATTCAAAGAGTAATTTCCTGGATGTCGTCTTGGCGGTTATCGCCCAATCTCTCTAAAACTAAAATCATGCTCTTTCCTTCTCAGCCCGATGTTCCGCCCCTCCTCCATCCCACTTTCCCCCAGCCTATAGACATAGTCTCCAGCCATAAGCATCTTGGCATTTTCATTGACTCTAATCTTTCATGGGAACCCCACATCGATTACATATGTAAACGATCAAGTTCATCTTTAGGAGTCCTCTCTTCTCACTGTTACCATCTCCCAATCTCTTGTAAACTCTTTAACTCAGCTTACCTACGCCCCATTTTTGATTATGCAGATACTGCTTGGGCTGGAATGTCCACAACCCGTGCTGCCAAGCTCAAAATTCACCACAAAAAAGTTCTCAAAATCCTCCTCCGAAAACCCCGCATGCTCCCATCTTCCACCCTTTATGCCCTTGCTGACACTACCCCTTTGTCTAAGAGACGTAATTCACATCTTGTCACCCTTATCCATTCTCTCAAATTCAATCTGTGTCCACCTCACCTCCACTGTTTCAACTGGTTCTCTTCCCGTAGCACGAGAAACTCCCTTTCCCTTCCGAAACCTAAGTCCTCCTTTCTACGTCACTCTCCCTTTTTCACTGCGTACTCTGCGTGGCTGGCACTTCCCCAAGAAGCTAAGGACCTTTCTTCCCTCCGCCTTTTTAAAAACCTTGTCGCGCCTTGACTTTGATTTTGTGTTTCTCATTTTGTTGCAATCACTGCTTATCCATGCCGGTTCCTTTTTCTTCTCCTCCCCTTCTTCCTTGCCGTGGTTGGCTAACACCCTCTCTCTTTGCATTGGCCGGTGTTCTCACTGTGCTATGAGATGCTGTAATAAATAAATAAATAAATAAGCATGCTAGCAGCAGCTAAACGACTCTAGGCTACTATACAAGTCAACACATAGGGAGGGCGGGCAGAGGAGAAGGAAAGGTGGCCATATTATTCTAGGCAATGGTCACCACGGGAACAGAGCAATACACTAGCGCTCAGCGGATGTTACAAAAAGGTTCCAACGCTGCATGGATCCGATCCTATGAACAGCATCATCTATTTAACGCGTTCCTCATAACTGGTAGATGTAAAAACAAAAATAGAGCGTTATGATTCTTTGTTTCGGCAATAATTCTAATAAAAAGAAAGGTTGGCACAGAAAAAGTGTACCAAATGAAAATCAAGTCACAGACAAGTGAGAGAAAGGCTACCGCTGGCATGTGGAGACTACAGAAAATTTAATATTGCTCTAAATACTGCCGGAGTGTGCGTTGGCTTGCACAAAAACAGGTGATGAAACTCTAGACGACAGATCTGGGTAATTTTATTTCTTCAATGAGTGAAAGACTCTTGCATAATGCAGTTACCAGCTGGCGCTACAAAGGGGCAATTAATTACACAGGATGCACTGCACAGGATGCACTGCACAGCATCTATGTACAGTGATGTACACTCTCTTCTTGTTTGTACATGCACGTTATGTACATGTTTTGAACATGATATTTCATCTCTGCTCTCAGAAATTCTCATAGTGGTGGAAAAAGACAGGCCCCTCGTTCTGATTAGCGGCCACACAGGCCGCCTCCACGGAGCGCGTCATGGGCGGAGGGCCACAGGAGAACGTCCCAATCTGGGCAACGTCGTCATGAATGTCCTGCAGACTGTCGAACATCTTATCAAACTGCGGCCTACCGAAGTGCACGGTAGACTTCAGCCCGGTGAATAGTGACTGCTTTGAAATCTTCTGAAAGTGACGTTCGCAGATGTACTGCAAGAGATAGAGTCAGAACAAGAGCAGCATTAGGAACACGTTAACAGAAAACAGAACGGCATTCATCAACATCCATACGACAACACAACCCAAAGCAAAGTGAAAGTGTGAACAATGGAAGGTCTAATACGCAAGAAGATAACTCAGCGAAATGCAGCAGGCAGAACAGCAGCAGCAGCAACAGCAGCAACAGCAGCAGCAGCAGCAGCACACTAGCACTCTTACTCACCAGCATGATTGTTCTGATATCAAACTTCTGATAGAACTGAGTGATGAAGATGTGGATACCAGTGAACTTCTGGTCGTCTTGTTGCTCGACTTGCTTGATGATCTCGGTGAGCCACTCAAACTGCTTCTGGGTCTTTGTTACCCAGAAGAAATACACCTGTAGAACATAGAGGAGGCAGGGGGGGGGGTAGATATATGAGTGGTGAGTGGTGACTCGTGAGACAAGATATCTACAAGTAATAGGTAAGACCAGTGAGTCTGGGATAGGCAGCAAGCGGTGAGCTGAAAGGATGACGTGCTACAAAGCGTCAAGCCCAACATACCGTACTAATGTCGCATCCATGCTATTGACACGTTGCCTTTTAGGCCTCTACGTGACAAGTCTGCCTTATTTAGGTGTCTAATTATTTATCTATCTCCCGTAAACGGATTCATAATCGCCTCTATTTTATGTCTTCACACAAGGCTTGGGGCCTTCCTTAAGCGCGATTCACAATACACCTTTCTGCGACGCGACAACAAGAAGCTGCCTGTCGCGAGCTGTCGCTGTCGCAAGGCACCTGTCACAGAAGTTGAAGAAAGTTCAACTTTTGCGACATGCGACACGAGACATACACAAATGGAGTACTAGTTTGGACCCTGGCTGGGTGGGTGGCACGTGCAGTGCACATGTATAGTACTACTTGTACTTATGCATGATACGAGGATGTCACAAACATGAAGAATATTGTGAACTGTGTGTCGCTGTCGCAGCTCGTCGCATGTGTCGCAAGTCGCATGTCGCGTCGCAAGAAGTTGTATTGTGAATCGGCCTGTATTTGGTATACCCTGTTATTTCCCCCAGCTGGCTCTCACTCTTTATGCTATAGTTTGTACACATATTTACTATGGTTTGGTACGCTATCGCATGCGAGGCCATCAATCTCGTGGCCATGTACTTCCATGGCCGCAACTAGATATTGCTATCGCCTTCCTTTTCTCTCTCTCGCAACTTTCGTCTCTACGACAAGTCACGACTTCTATTTTTCTCTTTGGTTACTATCGTTTGATCATTATGTCTGACCGTAAGATGTGAGTCTCGATGTGAAGGTATAGGCGCGCGTGTGTGTGTGTGTGTGTGTGTGTGTGTGTGTGTGTGTGTGTGAATGCGGGTGCTGTATATGTGAGGGTATGGCGTGTGAGTGTGTGACCAGGTGTGGTGTGACCCGAACATGTCTAAATATGTCTGAATCGCGAGTATATGTGGTGCCGGAACGTCTAGTAATGTAATTATAGTTACGGCCACCAGTCCCATCACTGCACGGCCTTGTAATGTGATAGTCTTAGGTTAGTCATGTTGGTTCCGCGGCTCCGGGGCCTAACTCCGGGCCGCCGGACTACGACACTTGGCGCAGTGAACAGGATCCGATACTAGTCCCGTCACACCCTGACGGTGCAACTTACGTCAGGTCACCCCGCACAACAACGGGCGGCATGGAACGCCGCCGCCCCGCATCGCGACGGTGATAGCCGACGGGCCCTCAAGAAGTTCCAACACTTCAAGAAACGACGAAACGCGAACAAGTCGCCACGGTCTCGGGCGGTTCGGGACACCGCCGCCCGAACCAAGCTCCGGAAACATGCCTCGCCGTCCCGCCAGCGACGTAACTGGGAGCGGGTACTCAAACTCCGCCAGAAAAGGAAGCAGCAGAGGCAACAACAGCAAACCGACGAACAAATGGTGGTCACCCCTCGGTCCGTCGACACCTCGGCCGTCGATTCGGGTTTAGAAGAACTACAAGACTGGTCGACGACAGATATGACATTGGAGGAGTACTTCCGTCGGACCAAGGGAAACTGGCTGAGGTTCGAAGACCAGGAATGACCGTCTCGGACCTCAGCCAGGTCGGTGAGTTCACATGCCCGCGTGGCTGGTTGTTTGTTTTGACCATTGGTGACTTGTTTTTGTTTTTTGGCTTCTTGATTATTTTGGTTGGAATGATGAGCTAGTAGGACGGAAAGTACGACACGTGGAATGGTTGCGGCATTCCCGTTATGGGAGTATGCACCGCCGCATGTGGTGCAACGATCCCGAGGGTGCCGCCGGGTGCAATCGATTGCATCGTACCTGGTATAGGATAGGGGATTGTTGTGATGTATGTTCGTACGGTAATGTATCGGGTTAGGTAAAACGGCGAGCTGGCGATCGTCCTCAGTTGCCAGTTTCGTTTCCATCGAGTGGTAGTATTTTCTGTTCCTTGGTGTTGGCTCTCCGTCCGGTTTTTCTTCTTTTTCTATTTTTCCCTGTTCCCTTTTGCTTTCTAGAATGGCACAGAGAGGAACCCGTGCTCGATTGGCTGCCGCGGCGGCTGCCCCGCAACTTGCTGTTGCCGGTGGTCCAGTCGCCGGAAGAGCTCCGGCTCCTGCTGTGGCTGCTCCTGCTCCTCCTGCTGCTGTTCCTCCTGCTGCTGCTCTCCTCTTTCTGCTGCTCCTCCTGCGCTTCCTGCTGTGGCTCTTGCACCTGCCCCTGCTGCTCTCGCTCCTCCAGGTCCTCTCCCAGATGTCGCGGCTCAACCTGCTCCGATTCCGATGCTCCCAGGGCGCCCTGCCGCCTACTTCGGCGGGTATGGAGGGGATGCCCAATCCAATCGGCCGCTCATCATGCCAGAGGCTTTTGACGGTGAGGGAGATTGGAAGGAATATAACTTGTATTTTGAGGAATGTGCAAACTTAAATGGGTGGGCTGAGGCAGTACGGGCACAGTTTCTAGGAGTCAGACTAAGGGGGGCGGCTCAACGATTATATACCAGCCTTCCCTTCGGACATGGGACTATTATTATTAGATATTAGGAGGGACTGGCCACGGCTACTTGAAGAGATGGGTCGCCGATTTGCCCCCATAGGAAATGGACGTCAGCTTAAAGCTCAATTTAAAGCTAGACGCCGCCAGACTGGGGAACCACTAGCCCGTTATTGTGATGACTTAAGACGGTTAGTGGTGCGAGCGTACCCAACTATGACTCCAGACAATCAAGGGGAGTTGTTGAGGGACCAGTTTATTGATGGACTTTCTCCCTCCAAATTGAGACCACGGGTATTGGAGAACCCAACGTTTAATGTGGATGAGGCCCTGGAATATGCTTTGCATCTAGAGAGGGTACGGGACGGTACGGACTTGACCGCTGTCCATCAAGAACCACAGGAAACCTTAAACATGCAGTTAGTAGCCGCGGCCAGTGCTCCTGTGTCCCCCTGTCCGCCAGCCGCATTCTTGCCACTTCCAGCGCGTCAAGGGCGTGCAAGCTGAGGGCGCCAAATATGCACGCTGGGTCGGATTTCACCGAACGCAACTGTATATGCACCTCTCCATACATGGGTGTTTACCAGATACCACCCATGCCCTTATATAGCCAAATCCCAAACTTGCTATGGCCCATCATTCATACCTTTTTTGCTCTCTCTATGTGCATAGGAATGTGCAAGAATATTTTCAAGTGGCCATCATCATTCCGGCAGAATCTACACGTGTGCGTGCGTGCGTGTGTGTGTGTGTGTGTGCATGTGTGTGTGTGTGTGTGTGTGCATGTGCGTGTGTGTGTGTGTGTGTTCACGAAAGCAGCAGATGAAGTACTGTACCTTTTTGCATGGGATTTGCACCTTGGATTGTTTCTTGCAGACCAAGTCTTTGAGGATAGAAGCAAACGGAGTGACACCAATACCACCACCAACCAACACTGCGATATCATACTTGTACCAATCTTGATGGCCCTCACCAAATGGACCGTCAAGATAGATCCTAGGAAAGGTCAAACCCTTGTTCTCGGTGTTCTGATTCTTAGGGTTCTCCGGATCATAAATCTGACGAATATTTTCCGTCCAGGGCCCAACAGCACGGATGTAGAGATCCAAGGTCTCCTCATGTGGCGCAGATGTCAGTGTGAAAGGATGATATTCGCCAGAGTTGAGGGCTCGCGATGAAATACGACACCACTGGCCGGAAAGATAGTTGAAGTTTTTGGGTTTCTTGAATTGCAGATGCGTAACACCACTCGGCAGCTTTTCGGCCTTGAACACCGGGATATCATGCTGTAGACACACACGTACACACAGGTACACACGGACACATAACCATACAATACGTTTGCACGTTTCCCACTTTCCAGTCTAACCGATCAGTACGAGAGGCCCTGTCATGCCTACTTCGCATCACAGCAGTTGCAGTCGATCTCACAACAGACACAACTCAGCTAGCGGGTACAGCCATCAGCCATCAGGCATCAGGCAAGGTACAGCTTAAGCAAAGGCCTCACAAGGTAAGGGAGACCAGTACAAGGCAGTAGAACTAAAGTAAAGACTCTACCAGTTAAGGTACAGCTCAACCTAAAACCCTACAACGTAAGGTAGAAGGCAAGCAAAAGCAGTGCAAGCAATTCCACAAATTACCCCTGACACCATCCATGTCATGATGATACCCCTCTAAGTCCCCCCCCCCTCCCTCCTGTCAAATTTTCAACCCGTGAAGCAACTTCAGCATAGATGTCAAAATACGGTGTTGAACCGACGCATGCACTGCTGTACACGATGCATGTTAGTGCAGGTATGCCTGTGGATGAAAATGTGCACAATCCAGCACAGAAAGTCTGATCTTTTGTGCAGCTGTACATAGAGCTGCGCTTGACAGCCTCGATCTAATCCCCCCCCCCCCCCCCCTGCTGAAAACTCAGCTGGGAAGCGACACAGCGTGGGGGGGGGGGGGGGCGGATCAACGGTACCAAGAGTACATAAACCAGAGTGTGCAACTGTGCATATCAGATCTGAAACAGTGCAGTTCGTGCATTATGTCACCCTGATGAGGTCAGCCAAGCCACGACTTGCGTACAGCTCAAATTTTCGTGTTTCACAGCTCGGAAATCAGCCTAGTTTGCATGATTTTAGATGTCCTGTTTTAGGATTTCGGTGTTTTTGTGTGACTGCATGCCCTGCGTACATCCACTGGCAAGTAAATTCACCAGGCTATCCGTATCAAAAAACCGAAATCAGGACAAACTCAGTGAGCTGCACCACCGTGACTGGTTACACAACTTTTCACCGTACCTGTGGCTTACCATGCCGTCAGAAATGACGTACTGTACTGCACGAGTTACGCTCCCACAGGAACCATCCCGAGTTGCACACTCTGGTTTATGTACTCTTGACGGTACTAATGGTGGCCTGCATCGTTCCCCTGTACACTACATGTACAACTCCCTGGTGTGTACCTACTGCGCCCTGGGCAGTGCAGTGTATTGTATGGGTATGGGGGGGGGCAGTGTATTGTACGGGTGGGTAGTACAGTGCATTGTACGGGTGGGCAGTGCAGTGCATTGTACGCATACGGGTGGGCAGTGCAGTACAGTACGGTATAGTGCAGTGCGGCATTGGTATAGTGCAGTGCAACAGAGTAGGGTACAGTGTAGAACATTCAACCTTCGTGAACAAGCACTGAGACTGACCTTCTTGTGCTTCAGGCTAATGAGTTTGTCCACAACGAACAGGGCAGCGGGCACAATGAAAAACCACTGGAACAGTGGAGGCTGCACAAGACGTCCAGAACCATGCAGGATCAACAGTATGAACAGAACGATATACAGGCGGTGCACTATCCAGAACGTATTGAATAGGTAGCGGCGTGCCTGAGGCAGTGCAAAGATGTAGATTGTCACCACTACAAACGTGAGCAGCAACCCGGTGATGCCTAGGAGATTCACGTGCACAGACGTATGCACACACACACACACACACACACACACACACACACACACACACACACACACACACACACACACACACACACACACACACACACACACACAACACATACACACAGATCATGATTAACCCCCAAGGCGGATGGATTGCGTAGATCAGAAATTGTGATGGAACTCAACCCACAGGAGATACATGCTCTAGTCTGGGGTATATACTCCTGGCGTCAAAAATCTGGGCAGCACACATCCCGTAGCACAAACCATGGATATATTATGATATCGCCGACAGAGCCAACGTCCGCAATGCAAATGGGGGTAGAGTGTCTGCAGCAGCATCACCGCCAGCACTGGAGCAACAGCAATAGCACTGCCACCAGCAGCACCACCACCAGCTTGTACTTGTACTTGTTGCTCGCTGCCAAAACTGGTCACGTGGGTCTCCCCGGGAGAGGGGAGAGAGACTCAAAAGGAATCTTGGACAGATGACTCAATTAGCTATTGAACCACCCAACGGCCGACACCCCCTGAAATCCCCAAAACTCTGACTGGACTTGAAAATGCTCCCACTTATGGGCTCACCACACCTCAGTAAGTGGGTGAGGACAAGGTGCATAAAAAGTAATAGCACTGCCAACAGTAGCAGCAGCAGCAGCACCACCGCCAGCAGCAATAGCAGTAGCGCAGCAGCAGTAGTGCAACATCAGTAGCAACTTACCTGTGAGAGTACTGAACATCCAGAACTGGAACTTTGGCAATTCATGAGAAAAGTGGTAGTACTCTCTGAACAAACAGGTCAAGTCGTTGGCAGTCTGCGTGCTGATGTGGTAGAAGTTAATGCAATGGCCCAGTATGTGCATCACAGTGAAGAACAATGCCACACAAGCTATCACCTGCACAATACATAGAAACACACAAGCTATCACCTGCACAATACATAGAAAGATGCACAGCCGCCGGACAGAGCAATAGACAGAGCAATAGACAGATGGACAGACAGAGAGACATGAATGATGTTTTTCATGGCACCAGCTTCAATGCTATGTTAGCTGTGCACAGCGTGCTTGTATGAGGGCAGAACTGAATAGCATTACAACTCTTGCCTTAGGGAGTGTGTTGTCAATATAATACACACTACTTCATCACTCAGCATACTTGCTACACATGCCTTTGCTAATGATGTCGGGATTACTGTGTGTGATGGTGGGATGTCTGTGTGTGATGTTGGGTCAACACTGTTGAATTCCGATCATCCATCAAGACTTTCTTAGGGTTCCCTGTAAAAAGGCGATGACGCCTGTTGGGAATTCCCTAGTAAAAATAAGAATAAAAATAACACTGACTCTACCTTGTGTGCAGAGTGAGCTGCATCGAACGGTATGTATCGGTTGAGAGGAGTTTCACGCAGTTTAGTGAGGAGATTGCGACACATGGTGACCAGAATGGATGAGTAGGTGAACATCATGGCAGACGCTGCACCCCGCGTCACTGTCACACCGTAGCCGGCAATGCGCCGTAGACCAACATGCTCGCGCTCTACCGAATAGTCTGCACGCACAAACACACGAACACACACACGCAGGCACACACAACATGATATGCACACACGAATCGTCATAGTGCAAGTCGCATGAACAGTGCCTACAGAGCAGAGATGAGATGACTAGAGGCATAGTGAAGGTAAGGGAATCCACCGTTCATAGGGCACATGCTGGTAAATGAAGAATCTTGGTCCGGTTAAGATACCTACAAGTGTGCTTGTGTAGATCTCAGTACAGTAGATATCGGTTATAACGTGCCCTTCTGATTTTTCACATGTTATCACTATAACCGGTATATCACTACAGGCGATTTTCAACAGTGCGCGTCGTACATGCACAGTATACACGTGTGGGTACTCGATCGCGCTAGTGTAGCGTACTGGTGCGAGTAGTGTACAGTGTACAAGTAGATAGTACACGATAGATGTCTTGTAAGGAGACTACGCGAGCAGTAGTGGACTACGCGAGCTACCCTTGCTGTAGGCTGAGTGCAGCAGACTCTGCATGCAGCAAGCGTAACATGTGTAGTGCGGGGCATGGCCAGCCTTTTCCTTGTTGACTTTCCCCGTTTGAAGGTTGCTGTCCTGCTTGTCAAGGAGAGTTTCAGTCGTATTTCTTGTTCCTGAATTTCGTGATTTGCATGATGGAGGCTAGTGCGAAGCGAAATAGAGTTTGTTTGACCGTTGAGAAGAAGGTTGAAATTCTCAACTATGCGGAGAAAAATCCTCGAGCGACGCAAGGCGATATTGGACGGCACTTTGGAATCGGGCAGTCGTCCGTCTCTACCATCCTGAAGAACAAGTCGTCGATCATGGACGTGGCATCGTCCAGTTTGAAAGGAGTCCGTAAAAATCGGTCTAGCAACTGCGTCCTGTTAGAGAAAGGCCTGGAGAGTTTTCACGAAGCGTGCCTTTCAAAGAAACTCACAACGATAACGTATGACATGCTGATTGTGAAGGGCCATCAGATAGCTGATGAACTTGTAGCGAAGGATCTGGTTGAACGGAAAGATCTGCCATTGACGGACATAGCGTGGAGATCATTTGTGCAGCGCTTCCTCGCCAAGAGGAAAATAAAGTCACGTAAGACTCATGGCGAAGCTGCTGATGCTGACGTCGCTGCCGCTGCAGCTTTCATGGAGGACACCTGGCCAGAGGTGTTTGCCAGCGTCGATGGTGATCCGACGCGCGTTTGGAATATGGATGAGACTGGTCTTTTCTGGAGAGCTCTGCCGCAGAGAACGTTGGCTTGCGTCAATGAACGGCTATCAGGCAGCAAGACGCAGAAAGACCGAATCACCTTTGCCACCACTGTCTCCATGTCTGGAGAAAGACTGCCTCTTCTGGCGATTGGCAATTCGAAGCTTCCCCGTGCTGTTGCTGCGGTAAAAAGCACTCCAGCTGCTGTCATTGGAGGACAGTGGTGCTCCAATCCGAAGGCCTGGATGAACGAGCAGATATTTTCGGAGTGGCTGCTGGACACCAACAGAACATTCCGCAGGAAGGGTAAAAAGATTGTTCTGCTGGTGGACAACTGCCCTGGGCACAAGTTTGATGGCGTGGCTGATTGTCTGGACTATGTCCGCGTTGTATTCCTGCCACCCAACACGACGTCCGTGATTCAACCCTGTGATGCCGGAATCATCCAATCATTCAAGTGCACGTACCGCCGTCTCATGTTGCGCAAGGTGGTTCAGTTTGTAGATGACCCTACGATGGCGAAGCTGGACACTGCAGTGCTCAAGAAGAACGTGAACATTCTTCACTGCCTGCAGTACGCAAAGTCTTCATGGGACTCTGTCTCGGAGGCGACCATCCAGAATTGCTGGAGGAAGGCTGGGTTTGTGATGGGTCCCACTGTGGCTGATGATGTGCCTGTTGACGAAGACGACACTCTTCAGACCGACATCACAGAGCTGGAGAGACTGGATTCGACTGAGCCATGCCGGGTTGCTCCAAGTGACGATGTCTGCGAAATTGTCCAGGCACTGCAGGATGAAACTGCAGACTCTGACAGAGATGACGAAGATGAAGTGGCCGAGGAATTGCCTTCACCTCCGTCTGCTGCCGAGTTATTGCAGGCTGTAAGCACCGTTCGTCTGGCGCTGTACGCTAGCAATGCTGACTCCAGCATGCACGCCAGCTTCTCCAGAGTGGAGAACTTCC
>NC_088643.1:93426551-93571551 GCF_964019385.1 Sycon ciliatum
AAGTTCATTTGAATTGAACTTGACTTCATGAGAGAGAGAGAGAGAGAGAGAGAGAGAGAGAGAGAGAGAGAGAGAGTAGGAGAGTAAGAGAGAGAGAGAGAGAGAGAGAGAGAGAGAGAGAGAGAGAGAGAGAGAGTAGGAGAGTAAGAGAGAGAGAGAGTGCGAGAGTGAGAGAGAGAGAGAAAGAGAGAAAGAGAGAGAGAGAGAGAGAGAGAGAGAGAATGAGAGAGACAGAGTACAAGAAAGAAACCCCAAGGGCCAACGTATGATTGTAGTCCCATGACCAGTCCCCATGGCAGTGTTAGCGGTTTAGCAAGATACTGCTCAGTGATGGCTATCGCTGCGTGTTTAGGTTTTTCTTCTTCCTAACAACTCACAGTCTGGGAACTAGGAAGAGACATGACATGATTCATTTACAAACTCCATGGACACACAGTACATGAGGCCTCCATGCATGAGGTAATTGGTGTGGTGACTAAAGGCTATTGCAGTGGTGAGTAATGAAGAGCTGATTCAGTTGACTGGCATCACATGTCGGGACACAGCAGCGAAACAAAAGTAACGAACTACGAGTTATAAAGGCAATGTCAGTGCTGGAAATACCAGAAGCAGCAACAGCAGCAGGACCAATGCCAGTGCTATAACATTACTAGCAGCGATGATTGGATTAGCAAGTGCAGCTGCCCTCCCCTGCCCCCACTCTCCCCCAGCACGTACACATCCATGCTGCAGTTACAACACCGGACACTCACCTTCAGCATGTTGCTGAGTATAGAGTCGAGCTTCTCTTTGCCAATAGTCTCACCGGCCTGCTCCGCCAAGTGGCCCAACATAGTCGAGAAATCATCATGCGAGAGGACACCGTCGCCGTCAATATCATAAATGGCAAACATCAGTTCCATTTTCGTATCAGAAGAGCCCTGTGTGAACACGGCTAGGAACTGGAAGAATTCCTGAAAGGAAACTGTGTAACTTTTATCCGTGTCCACAAATCGAAAGACTTGCTCGACAAAGATCGACGTGGGCTTCATCCCCATAGCTTCAGCAAACTCTGGTCGTGTCAACTCCGTAGACAGAGCCTGGAACAGCAATAGAAAACGGAAAGACAAATTACCATGACGTCATCATGACATCATCATGACGTCATCCACAACGCATGCGGAAGTCTACGGACATGGAATGGTGAGGAGGGGGGGGGTCTTACATCACTTCATTAAAGTACCACTGAGATGGCACAGCAAGCAGGTTAGCAGGTTTGCAGGTTAGCAGGTTAGCAGGTTAGCAGGTTTGAGGCAAACAATAGAAGAAGGCAGAATGTTCCTATGTTACGCATGTACTGCTACACGGCATTCAGTCAGTTTCAGTGTGATAATCATTACTGGCTACACTTTTAACTAGTGTTAGCTTCACCCACACTGGAGGAAATCACCACCTACCTCACGTTTCTTGGCTCTTTGCTTCTTGATGAACTGTGTTGCACCCTTGGATGCGTCAGCGCCAGACGTTTGTTTGAACAGCGCACGGAAAAAGCTCTGCACAACATTGTGGCGGTCTTTTTTGGTAACGACCGACCACAGGAGTTGCTTTGAAGAAAAAACGACTTTGCGCGAAACCTGGATGTTCAGACTTTCGCAAAATACCGCGATATTTGAAATCATATGCTGCAGGTGTGTATCGACGCGCATGGCAAGATCATAGCGATGTGCCATGCGCATACACAGCAGACCACTGGTATTGTTGCCAGTGACATCATGGCATTCTTCGATGTTGACTGTGCTAACGCCAGTCAGATCAATGGTGCGCTCCACACCACCAAGAGTTGTGTTATAGACCTTGAGCTGGCGAGATGCTATGATTGGGCCAAGAGATACACTCATAACGGTGTCACTCTAAACAACAGAAGTAACAATAACGACGACGACGACAACGACAACAACAAACAAACAAACAAGAAAAAAAACAATAAATAATCTCACACAGAAGTTACAGAACACTTGGTCTGATACTAAGGCAAGCCCGAGACAGTCCCATGTTCACTAATATGTACTTCATACAACAGGCCACAGTGGACCTTGTGGAGCATTTGAAATGTTTGACCTGGGCCTAGGAGAACCCAAAGGCATGATTCCCTTAAATCCTGCCTTAATGCCATGCAGCCGATGGCTTCATGCAAAGCATGGAGACTGGGTATTCACTGAGACTGGGTATTCACAGGCGCGTAGCACCGCCGTTGGCGGTGGTCCGGCCAGGGGGGGGGGGGGGGGGGCCGGGGGGATCTCCTCTGCGGAAGGTTTTTGAAATAAGGGTGCAAAATCCTGCATTCTGGGCACTTTTGGCATTGTTTTACTATGGTGGTCGTGGTCGGGCGAAAAAGTGGTCCGGCCAAAGCCGGACCGGCCGGAGCGGCTGCTACGCCCCTGATTCACTGAGACTGGGTATTCAATGAGACTGGGTATTCACTGAGTATTCACTATCCACACTAAATAATTACCGTATTTTCCGGAGTATAGTGCGCACTTTAGATGTGCTATTTTAGGCCCTAAATCGCAGGTGCGCACTATGCTCCGAATATGAAACGCATGTGCTTCAATGAAGATTGAAGTGCCCTCGCCCAATGAAGATTGGGGGTGCGCGTTATACAAAGGAGCGCACTATACTCCGAAAAATACGGTATAGACAAGTTAGCGAGGAATAACTTCTGTGTGCTGCGTGCTAATAGAAAGTAGAAACCCAAAATATGTATACTGTGTGTAGGTTGTCCCACCAATTGATGAATTCTGATCTAGATTTTATACTACAATCATAGAGTTCTGGCAGGACTTTATGGCTGAATCAAGGCCGAGTGCATACGGCCAAGGGCGCAGGCCAAGGCGCGTAGCGCCGAGGCCTGCGCCCGCGGCCGTGCGCACGAGGCCTTGATGAAGGCGGAAAGTCCTGCCAGAACTCTATGATCGTGTTTCAGGTTTCCACTTACATCCTTTGAGCCGCGTAGACGGTATAACTATAACTAGTATAAGCGCGATACCACATAGCCGGGTGGAGGTTGGGGACGTGGTGGCTAGACCTGTTGCCTTTTTTCTTTGCTCAATGCTCAAGAACAAGTAGGTTGGTCGGGGACGTGGTGGCTACACTATCACTCCTTTGCTGACACGCGATGATCTTATCAATTTTCGCCAGTACATGAAGGCCTCGTGCGTAGATCTCCTGTGCTACGCGCCTTGGCCAGCGCCCGGGCCTTGGGCCTGCCTGGCCGTACGCTCATCGGAGTTATGGTCATGTTTTCACTGGCATTCTTTGAAACTGTATATAAGCGCGATACCACCTAGGGGTGGAGGTCGGGGACGTGGTGGCTGGATCTATCGCTTTTTAGAAGAAGTAGTTGCAGAATTGCCAAAGCTCATGCGTACGGCCGCGGGCGCAGGCCTCGGCGCTACGCGCCTTGGCCTGCGCCCTTGGCCTTGATTCATGGTCAGGTTTCACTTGCGAACTGTATATAAGCGCGACACCACCTAGGGGTGGAGGTCGGGGACGTGGTGGACGGATCTCTTGCCATTTTTTCCAATTATTTACTCCTCAGGTTAAGTCGTCCTATCGCTTTTTAGAAGAAGTAGTTGCAGAATTGCCAAAGCTCATGCGTACGGCCGCGGGCGCAGGCCTCGGCGCTACGCGCCTTGGCCTGCGCCCTTGGCCTTGATTCATGGTCAGGTTTCACTTGCGAACTGTATATAAGCGCGACACCACCTAGGGGTGGAGGTCGGGGACGTGGTGGACGGATCTCTTGCCATTTTTTCCAATTATTTACTCCTCAGGTTAAGTCGTCCTTTGATGCTCGTACTCGTAGACTGTATATAAGCGCGATACCACCTAGGGGTGGAGGTCGGGGACGTGGTGGACAGAACTCTTGCCATTTTTCCCTTGGCCTTGAAGAAGAAGAATGCTTTGAATTGTTTTCAGGTTGTAGCTGTTTAGTTTTGTCACTCCTTTACTGACACGTGTACAAACCTGTTGTCAACATCGCTCAACATCGCCATTAGCTTGTAGAATACTGGATTGCTTACTACATGTAGCCACCTTTGCTACCTTACATCATAGTACTTGTATGTTTATTACATCAATGAACAGAACTGAGCATGAGGTCATGTCTACAGGCATGCCCAATCTACATGATTGTAGACCTGGTTTCAACCATGTACTTACTCTACTCTCCTCCAAAGCCAAGGACGGCAAGGTCCTGAGATGAACTGAGATGGCAACGGAAAACTGACGCAGACCCCTGCACTGTAGAGCTAGGCTGACAGCGTGCGGGCCTTTATCGGCTCATCAAGGCCACCGCGGGAACGTCGCTCATTGGCTACAACCATAGAAATGGCACTGTAAAAACCTGAAACTACAATCATACGTACATGTGTATGCGTCATCGTCGGCTTCCCTGGTACTGTACCGTGCATGGTCTATGGACAAGAAGTGCGTGAGTCTGGCCTCACTCATCACATCCAGGGGTTCATCCAGTTTTCAGCTCGCATCAAAGTACAATTTGTGATGACTCCCCCCCCCCCACACACACGCACGCATACACACACAGATACGAAACAAAGCACTGTGGACCCTGGCTAACGCCAGAGCAGACACTAATACGCAACATCTTTTGCCTAGCTTCAGGAATTATCAACATACTAGTATCTGGGGTGAAGCGCACCACCACCTTCCCAACAACATGGTATACATTGTAGGTCTGTTAATGTATATGTTGCCCCAGTCTTACCTTGACAAGCTCACCGGTCAACGGTTCTCCATTCTGTGCTGTGAACACGCCAGCATTGCTCCAAAAATCGCTGGCGGGTCCGCTTTGTTTACGTTTCGGCTTGCCGCTACTTCTGGACTTGCTGACATACTTCACCGAGACGATGAGAACAGCGACATTCAGAATAAAGTACACGGCTATGCCGATGATGGTCGTGATGTACGGTCCACCACTGCCACTGAAGTAGTCAAATGTTTTCATTGGCGAACACGCATCAATCTCTGCCGTTAAAGTCGCGTCGTTATATTGTTCAAACTCCGTGCGGCAGCGCCTCTCTGAGTCGTCCACATCGGCGTTGAAATGGAAGACATCTTTCTGTAACAAATCCTCACGGAACCAGCTTGCTTTAATATTTCTTGACAAGATGGTACGGAAGGTTGTCTTGCGAATAACTTCGATCTCCTCGTCTGTGAAAAGCCTGAACACACACGACGGTGGCGACAGAAAAAGAAGAAAGCGCATTAGCATAGACTCTCACACACATCATCTCTGCTAAAGCAGCCACAGTTGCGTGTTGCTGGTAGCAATGATACACTAGTTCTTTGCAATGCACACAGGAATTGTGTGGTGGTGGTGGTGTGCGTCAGGCCAGGTCGGTACGAGGTGATTAGCGAAAATTTTACATTGGATATTTTTTTACATTTTCTGTAAACTAAATTTCGTTGTCGTCGAGACATCTCCTGGAGGAAGTAATCTTTGACATTCGATTAGATACTCCGTTAGTATTATCAGTGTAGTTCGTGTTGCAGCCGAAGTTTTCGTTTCTGCAACTCCGCCATGCCGTGACAAGGCCTCAGTATTTCGTTGTGCGTAGTAAATTGCTACAACAATAGTGTAAACCAGCATGATATGGAAGAAACCAGGTCGCGTATGCAGCTTAGGTCGGCAACCGCTGTTGCTGATGGCATCACTGATGGCTTTTCCAATGAAAACTCGCCTTCTGTAGAGCGCTCGACGGCCACAGGCCCCACACAGACGCCAAACCAAAACGGGCAGAAAAGAGCATAGTTGCTGTTGTTGACTCAGACTCCGGACATCCGAGCCAATGCGACCAATGCTGTTCTGCGCGTCCAGCTGAATGTCACCAATGCCAGTGAATGTGAGACCAAGCTCCAAGAGTTAGCATCATTGTTTGACGATGTCCCAGCTGGAGATGCTAGCCTTGCCACCAGCCACTTGACTGCCGCCAGCACAGTTGCAAGCGGACCTGTTTCTGCTACGTCTTCTTTATCTTCCGACACGTTCGCCGCAGAGGATATACCGTATACTGCTTCCCTTGCTTCTAGCTGCGATTCCTCCGTCCACATGCACAGTCGGGCAGCCCTGGGCACAGCGTCCTTCAGTAGTGCTTCTCTCCGTTAAGTGTTGGCGAATCAATGGTGCCAGCACTTGTCTAACTCAGTGATGGCTTTCTGCTTTGCATTCAGTATGTGGTCACAGTCTGCTAATGCTCGGATGTTACTTGCCTGATGTCAGTTGATTACTTTTTGTCCTAGCACCAGTTTGGCATTCTATATTTTGAAGTTTAATGGTGGTGATTTGCTCCTGCTGTGAATGTGGTGCGTGGGTCAATTTTCAAGATGGCACTTGAAAGTGCAAGAATTTGTGTTCTGTTTTGACTCTATTCGTGTTATTTGTGTAGTGGCGTACCTATACATGGGTGTGTAGGTTTCCATATAGCCTTGTTATGGTATGTTGCCTGTGGTTTACACACATGTAAAATAATATACAAGTGTTTTGAGGACTGAAAAACGACCTATTTTTGGGTCACCTGGGAAAGTCTACATTGCTGTTAGGGAAGTTGAACTGTGATGGCATGACACGAGTCATAGATTATTCTACCATGTAAATTACTATAAGTCATGAAAAAAGGGCATTGGCTATGAATGCAGGGCGAGTTTACAAACGTGTACATTTTTTGCTAATCACCTCGTACATCGCCAAGTCTGCTGAGGCAGCGGCGGGAGGGGGTCTAAGACACTGATGCATTGCACACACTCGAGTACTGAGCACACCGAGCTTCTCCAACACATGAGCAAAACCGCACAGTATCAACAACACTCGACTTGAAAAACTGTCAGCAATAAGTTTGTTTTGGAACTAAACACGGCTATAGAGAACTATCTTCACCTAGCATCTATAAGCCAACAATCATATTTCATGAACAAGTGCAACAGGAGCAGATGAGAATAAACTCAGTAAAGTGTACAATAATATAATTTGGGGTACTGCCCTATGCTGGAGGGGGAGCACTACTTTATGTTGGGGGATTGCCCTATGTTGGGGGGGGGGAATCCCTTTGTTGGAGGAGCACTGCCTTATGTTGGGGAGCACTACCCTATGTTGGGGGAGCACTACCCTTTGTTGGGGGAGGGGCATTACTGGGTACCCTATGTTTGGGGAGGGGCATAGCCCTATATTAGGTGGGGGCACTACCCTATGTTGCTAATCACACATGCAGACTCGCAGAGAGCAAGGCAACATCCTGGCACAAGACGAGTCTCTCACCCATTATCCTTGTTCTCAAACCAGAAACGATCGGCGTCGCGAATACCTTCAAACTGATCGCTGATGATTGCAGCAAAGGTAGGTCCTGGTCCCTGCGGTGTAGTTTCAAGCAGGCCAGCTGGCCACAGGTCAATGTTGTTGACATCATTATTGTAGAGCCGGGACAGATTCCTGATCGCCTGTAACATTCAGCAGCCAACCAACATGACAGGATACCGATTCAATGACATTGGCCACTATTCTGAATCTAAATTGCCTTTCGAGGAATCAAAATTAGATGATCACGGGCTGCAGATAACCGCTTGTGGTTATCCAAAGCGAGAAAACGATAACGGATTACTTGTATAATCTTTTCTTAATATAATCTTTTTGAAAAAATGTTTTGCATATGGTTGTGCAAGGCAGAAAGGAAGACTTACCGCTCTGATGAACTTGTCGGTGCTGTTATTGATCTCTGCAAAGCTGCGAATGCGAGGCAAACCAAAGCTTGCACGCACTGTGTTGTAGTCAGGTATACCATGATCTCTGGCACGCTGGATGTTCAACGCCATCAGGTCACGCCGACTGAAATCCAAAGAGCCAAACACCTGATGGTGACAGAATAGTCCAGATGAGCCAGAGAGCAAAGTGTGTGAGACTCAAATCATTTACTCTCGGAGAGCCCTTCAAATAAAGTCCGAATGAATGAATGAAATCAACATGAATTTCACCCGCATAAATACTTCTACTGACAATCCAATGCAAGCTGTTCAGCCTGTTGCCCTTGGCACACACACACACACACACACACACACACACACACACACACACACACACACATACACACACACACGCACATGCACACACACACGCACACACACTTCCTTACTGCCGGAAACTGGTCATGTGGGTCTCCTTAGGAGAGGGGAGAGATATTCAAAGGGTAAAGATGACTCAATTGGCTATTTGACTGAGCAGCTGACACCACCTGAAACCCCCAGAGTTTGGATGGACTTGGGAATGATCACAATATTATGGGCACACGACACCACAGTAAGTGGGTGAGGACAAGGTGGAAAAGAAAAAAAGGATTGACAGTATCAATCTTCCCCGGGATCCAACTGCATTTGACCGTGCCCCAGTGAACACAGGAATTGACACAAGGAATTGACACGAGGAATTGACACAAGGATTTAACATCTACTCAGAGCGCACTTACAAAGCCGCGCAAGTCTTCGGTTACAATATTGTCCTCTCGTTCACACACTTGCTTACTCATACCAAGCAGCAGCTCATCCACAGCATCGCCATTATCCTCTGACAGATGGTCCGGTGAGTTCCAATACGACTGACATGTTCTGAAGGCCGATGACTTGGTTGGGTCCTTCTTGCGACTCAACTGCCGAAACACACACTGCCAGTCACGGCTCTTAGAATTCCTGTCAAGAGATTGCAACGCACAGTAACACAAGTAACACATGTAACACATGTAACACATGTAACACAAGTAACACATGTAACACAAGTAACACAAGTAACACATGTAACACATGTAACACATGTAACACATGTAACACAAGTAACACATGTAACAGTGACAGTATTCATTATGAGAAGAGATCCACAAGTCTAGCACAAGCCATAGGACAACACAACAACAAAGTGTTCCTTGTATTCAGAGCCATGTCAGGTTGGCACATTATCAAGTCTGGGCGTTGAAAGTCTTGATGGGACACAATATTATTTGGACGATCGCTCACAACACTCCTACTTTTGCCAAGCCCATCTGCGTATGATAGACAGCTCGTACACTGTGTGTGTGTATGTGCATGTGTGTATGTGTGTGTGTATGTGTGTGTGTGTGTGTGTGTGTGTGTGTGTGTGTGTGTGTGTATGTGCATGTGTGTATGTGTGTGTGTATGTGTGTGTGTGTGTGTGTGTGTGTGTGTGTGTGTGTGTGTGTGTGTGTGTGTGTGTGTGTGTGTGTGTGTGTGTGTGTGTGTGTGTGTGTGTGTGTGTGGAGTGGATTCCTGGATGAAAAAGGATACAGGTCACACTCGCAACAATTTATTCCTGCGCGGTGATAGCTGGAATTGTGAATTTGTCGTGTTGTTTGGACCTGAGTGGCCAGTCGTCGTGCGGCGATGGTGTAGAGATGTTAGCTTGCTGCGCATACTCCTCGTCGTTTCGTGAAAGTACGTCTTGTGGAGCCCTTGTGGGACGTTCGGTGCCCACCCTCCAGCTCAAGATTGTGCTTTCCTGGTGCATGAAGGCCGAAGCAGTACGCGTACAGACGTTATTGTTGAACAGAACATCATGTTCACATTAATTTTGTTCCTTTTTCAGTCGTTGCATGTTATACTTATAGTGGACCCACAGCAGACTGTTCATCTGGTTTGTGATATTTCCTTCCTCTGTTTGTGAGTCCCTTTCCATCAATATGGCAGCTTGTTTTGATTTCCTTTTTTCAATTCATTTTGCTGTACTTCCTGTTTTGTTTGCGCCACTGTCCCTCACCTTGCGCTCAGTTCTCTGAGTGGAGGGCGGCGTGACCCCAAGGGGTAGCTGATTGATAGTAGTAGTAGTGAGTGTGTATGTGTGCATGTGTGTGTGTGTGTGTGTGTGTGTGTATGTATGTATGTGTGTATGTATGTGTGTGTGGGTGTGTGTGTGTGTGTGTATGTGTGTATGTGCATGTGTGTATGTGTGTGTGTGTATGTGTATGTGTGTATGTGTGTATGTGTGTATGTGTGTGTATGTGTGTATGTGGGTGTGTGCGTGTGTGCGTGTGTGTGTGTATGTATGTGTGTGTATGCATGTGTATGTGTGTGTGTGTTTGCTGCCATGTTTCAGACACACAGCACTGTCTACCATAAGACACTATGGCACAGGCAGCGGCAATGAACACTCCTTAACTGAGGCTGTGTTTACATGAGAAATTTCAACCCGGGTCGAGTTCAGCTCGGGTTGAAAGTCTATACGATAGACAAAATAGGTCAGTGTTTACAAGAAGACAGTTGAACCGGGTCAAATACTGATATGTCGCCAAAAGTCCACTTCTGGAGTTCTGTTTGGTCACGTGAATACTTTCGCGCAAAATTTGCATGCGCATTGCTATCCAAACCTGGCGCAAGATACGCACAGAAGTACGTTTGTACGATTTTCTCGCCCCGGTTTGATCTCAATCCTCCCCTTGGGGGAGGGTTGAAATCAGCCCGGGGCGAAATTTCAATCCGGGTCAAGCGCAATGCGTCATGTAAACGCGCCATTCATTTTGTGTACATGGCGGGTTGAAATCTGACCCAGGTCGAACTCAACCCGGATTGAAACGCCTCATGTAAACACAGCCTAAAGGGATCACAGAGGTTGATAACTTGATATTATGTACTGAAGTATGTACTGAAGTATGTACTGAAGTATGTAATGAAGTACTGAATTGTAGGTTACATCCAATTATAAGTGGCGCCCCATTTTCAGGTCTTTGTTTTATAGTTCCAGGTCTCCATCATATAGTTCCAGGTCTCCATCATATAGTTCCAGGTCTCCGTCATATAGTTGCAGTACGCTTGCCTGCATAGTACAATTAAAGTCACACTTGGCTGCAAGATGAACTTACTTATTTGATCTTTATAGCGTTTATTTATTTATTTTTAAAGAAAGAAAAAGAGAAGGTAAAAACCTAAATTCCGTGGACTACTGTAGCTGGTTGCAACCGGTTCAATCAGTCCCTACCTGACTGAGGCTCTGTATACAACTGGCGGTACAAGAGTGTGACCAAAACGCATAGCTGATGTCTGGAACATATGACCGATATTAACAAATCGAGTACTTTTATAGCCAGTGTATGGTGTTATATTCCTTCCCAAGAAAGCTGGAAGCCAATCATTCAAAGAGATTTTCTGTACAGTAGCAAACAGAATGGAGACAAGAGAGAGAGAGAGAGAGAGAGAACAAAAAAATTGCGATTTCAAGCGATATTTTATGTACAAAAGCACTGCCATGACCTGAGTCAGACTCGTCGTCTTGAAAACGACCGTGCACCGAGCTGCTAGCATGTCAGAAGCAGGACTCCATACAATTCTTGAGCTTTGTAAGAATTGTAGTTTGCCCTGCAAGAGGAGCTGGCACTTTCTGCCACCCTTGTGGTGCATGCAAGCAAAGTGAGTATGCGTCTGCTGGACAACGTTCAAACTAGGGAGAAAACTGCCAAATTTGGCAGGGGAAGTTCCAATTCATATTCCACGCGTAAAGCAGGTCAGGTTTCCCAAACGTTACGGGAACGCGACGAGTGATCACGGGATTCTTCCAAGTCGGGTTCCCGTAATGTAGAGCAGAACCTCTCTAGTGGCTTGAGTAGATATGTGCGTGTAGCATACCTGCTGATCAGCAATATTCCACTGTCGCGCTCGATTGAATAACGTCTCATCTTTGTACTTAATGCCCTGTGCATCAAACTCCTTGCGTAGACGATTTGCATGCCAGTTATGATTGCGGAACCAGGTAATACCCAGACTCAGCAACATCGGATTCTCATTGCCACGGGGATTGCCAATCTCTGTGTCAGCAACAATGAGCAGAATACAGCAGTACACATACACACAAATGTACGCATGCCACACATGCGCACGCAAACACACACTCACATGCATGCACGCACGCACACACATGCACGCACGCACACACACGCACACACATACATACATACACACACGCACACACACACACACACACACACACACACGACAGTAGTTCTTGGTCACTGCAAGAAACTGGTCACATATATATCTCAGCTGTGCGTACGTTGGCCAAAAAGGAAACAGTAAGATGAATTGCTTAAAAAAAACCAAGAATGTATGAAGGAAGTGAATGCACCAATCCCACATAACATCCGAAGTGGAGCCATTCCCAGAGCAAGCCATTCCCAGGGTCAGCAAGAGCAAGCCATTCCCAGGGTCAGCGAGAGCAAGCCATTCTCAGGGTCAGCCAGAGCAAGCCACTCCCAGGGTCAGCCAGAGCAAGCCATTCCCAGGGTCAGCCAGAGCAAGCCATTCCCAGGGTCAGCGAGAGCAAGCCATTCCCAGGGTCAGCCAGAGCAAGCCATTCCCAGGGTCAGCCAGAGCAAGCAACTACAGTGGTCCCTTTGATCCCGTTATAATCCACAAGCATATGTGCTACAGGATGTCTGCTTGATTAGGGAGGGTGCTGGATTACAAAATCTGATTTACGGCTGCAATGTGCATGAAGAGGACATCATGGTTGCTGAAAATATGGCTGGTGGTGGAGGGTGCTGGTGGTGGAGGGTGCTGGTGATGGAGGGTGTTGGTGGTGGAGGGTGCTGGTGGTGGAGGGTGCTGGTGGTGGAGGGTGCTGGTGGTGGAGGGTGCTGGTGGTGGAGGGTGCTGGTGGTGGAGGGTGCTGGTGGTGGAGGGTGCTGGTGATGGAGGGTGTTGGTGGTGGAGGGTGTTGGCTGTATATAGTGCCAGGTTACACAACAGAACAACAAGGACAATCAAGGCCTGTTTGCTGCTACTTCAAGCTTCATGCTCACGCAATCATCAGGTAAACCTTCGGTAAAGTGCTAGGTTAAAAAGAGATGGCTGTAACTGCATGTGACGCAAACCTGGTCAAGCATCGCCATCATTTGCAGCTCACAATCTACAAACTACAGGCATGCATGGTGTGGCTGGGTGCCGGTATCGTGAACGCTACCATTATGAATGCTCAGTATTCGAAGTCTCGAACCCATGCCTCCCAATGATAGCATTGGATATTCCAGTCCCATGCTAAGAGTCAGAGGAAATGGATGGCACTTACTGAAGAAACGCGACGATGACTTCAGTACATGGTCAGCCGGAGGTGGCGGGTTGGCAAACGGCAGACCCACTTTGTTTTTGGCAGGAAAACGACACGTCGAGTCGGAACATGCAAGAGTGCCATTAGTAAAGCTTCTGAGGGCATCTGCCCAGGCCTTGTTTGGTCCATAGAACAGGCCACCATCAATCCATGGGGTGGCTTCATTTAGCTGAAGAGAGGGGGGGGGGGGGGAGAGAGAGAAAGAAATAAGATTCAGAGGCAAACCCCCTGGAATTCTGCACCATTGTAGCGTAGTCACCATTGTAGCGTAGTCAGATAGTCCAGTAACTCCATGTAGATTACATGTATGCAATATGTGGAGAGCTCCTTATATGGAAATGCATGATGAAATTGATGCCTTTCACTGTGAGATATTGCATACGATCACCAGACAGCCTCGTTCTCTAGCTCTCTCTCTCTCTCACTCTATCTCTCTCTCTTTTGATCTTCCTTTCTCCAGTCTTGATTATCACCAACTCCTCTTTCGCATTTACCTGAGCTTACAGTCTTCTCCTTGTACCTTCGTGTTTTCCCGCACTATCGCCTTTCGCCGTTGGAAAGCGTACGGTAGCTTGATTTGCTGGCGGCTTGCTTCACTGCCTTTTGGTTCTTTGAGTTTTCTCCATCGAGACAAGAGAGAGATATTTTTTCCTTACAATGAATCTACGAGACTGATTCTAGAACTTGTAAATTGGTCCTTCGAGCCTCTAAGACGATGGCTGACGTAGTGAAGCGGAAGCTCGCCAAGGCGAAGGCGAAGGCAACCTTCACGAACCTTTGCCGCGGACTACTCGTCGCCATCGACGAACCAGACGTAGATAAAGACAAGATCAAGTACAATCTTGTTTTACTTGAGAACGGCGTGAACGCCATGATGGAGATTATCACCGAGTTATCCAGTGCATGTAGTACCAGTCAGGACAGTGTGTTTCTTGATGGTCTCTGAAAGGATGCTGATGAACTGGAACACTAGTATACGGATGCTGTTACTCGTGCGAGTACAGTTTTGGCTAGCATGAGCCGTTACAATAGTACATGCACCAGCGAGGCGACGGGTGTGCGGTACTCACGCAACCCCCCTGATCGAGTACGAGAGTATTTGGAGTCTGTGTCTGCGGCGAGGACAGTGCGAGCGGCACAGGATCAGTTGCCACAGGAATCCACACACGTAGAATCTACACATATGCAGAGTAGCACCACAGGTAGTGCGAATGACAGTGTGTCTTTGGGTGCACCTACAGCAGCTGCTGCTCTGTCCAGTACAAGTAGACCTACGCAGGGCCAGGCCGTCCCGTCGTTTGAGTACCATGAGTACGGCGTTGACCAAGGTCCGCCGGCGCCCGACATACATGTCAACGGGGACCCATATGCGGCGCTCACTGATGACCTCGAGGTCAAGCCTTCACGTGGGCTGATGGTCACAGCTACAGAGAGCCTTTCAAATCCGAGGTCAACATCGCCGGCTCAGCCGCCTTGCACGGAGTTTTCGAACTCCCCGACGCAGCAGTCGTACGCAGAGTTTTTGAACTCTCTGGCTTCGCAGCAGCCGCCGTGCACGGAGTTTTCGAACTCTCGGCCGCACGCGCAGCCGTCGTATACGGCGTCTTCGAACTCTCTGGCTTCGCAGCAGCCGCCATGCACGGAGTTTTTGAACTCTCGGCCGCAGCCATCGTACACGGCGTCTTCAAACTCTCTGGCTTCGCAGCAGCCGCCATGCACGGAGTTTTTGAACTCTCGGCCGCAGCCATCGTACACGGCGTCTTCGAACTCTCTGGCTTCGCAGCAGCCGCCATGCACGAAGTTTTTGAACTCTCGGCCGCAGCCATCGTACACGGCGTCTTCGAGCTCTCCGGCTCCGCAGCAGCCGCTGTACACAGAGCTCTGTGCCGCAGCCGGCCTACTCGGCGCCACGACAGTCGTCAACACAGGTCAGGCAGCAGCCGCTGTACACAGCGTTGTCAGGTACCGGTAGTTCTGTGCAGCAGCCGTCCTACTCGGCGCCACACGAGTCGTCAACGCAGGTGCAGCAGCCTCTGTACACAGCGTTTTCAAGTAGTTCTGTGCAGCAGCCGTCCTACTCGGCGCCACAGCAGTCGTCAACGCAGGTGCAGCAGCCTCTGTACACAGCGTTTTCCAGTAGTTCTCTGCAGCAGCCGTCGTACTCGGTGCCACGACAATCGTCGACACAAGCCACACAGCAGCAGCTGTCCACAGTATTTTCAAGTTCCGTACAGCAGCCGCCGCACGCAGCGCCGCAGCAGCCGCTGTACACAGCGTTTTTAAGTTCCGCACAGCAGCCGCTGTATACAGCGTTTTCAAGTTCCGCACAGCAGCCGCTGCAGCTGCCGCCGCACGCAGCGCCGCAGCAGCCGCCGCACGCAGCGCCGCAGCAGCCGTCGCACGCAGCGCTGCAGCAGCCGTCGCACGCAGCGCCGCAGCAGCCGTCGCACGCAGCACCCGTCGCACCCAGCGCCACAGCTGCCGCCGCACGCAGCGCCACAGCAACCGTCGTATGCATTGTCGACGCCAGACCAGACTCGGAGCGGCTTCCGACCATACAGTCAAAACCCGACGCTGTCATCGCAGTCAGCGCGTTTACCCGTTACGCCGCAATTGTCGCCACCTGCACTGCCTACCTCACCTGACAGTTCCTCAGGTCAAAGTCCACACGGCGCGGCACCATCTGATGTCTATCGCGATCTGAAGAAGATCACCATCCCAACTTTCAGTGGCGACAAGAAGGCGTACGACACCTGACGTACGGCATTCATGGTGTGCGTTGATCAGCAGCCAATATCAGCCGAGTTGAAGCTCCTTCAACTCCGCCAGTGCCTCACGGGCCCGCCGCTGAAGAGCATTGAGGCATTTGGCTACTCAGCGTCCGCGTACTCAGCCGCGATAAGTCGCCTGGAGCACAAGTACGGTGGCCTCCGTCGTAAGACGGCCGTCCACATGACCACACTCTCGCAGTTTACGCTCATTCGGGATCGGGGCACTGCCGCAGAGTTTGAGTGATTTGCTGACTTGCTGCAAGTCGCAATCATAAACCTGCAGGATGTTGGGCGACATGGCGAATTGACCACAGGGACATTCTGCACCCAATTGCAGCAGAAATTTGGCCCGGAGTTGCTGACCAACTATAACAGATGGCGATGTGACACAGGGGGTGAAGAGTCCGTACCCCACCTACAGCAGTGGGTGATGCGCGAAGCAGACTTCCGCACAGAGGCGGATGAGACGCTGCACAGTATCGCCAACACAACACTGGGCACACGGTCACCGCCATCCGCCAAGCCTTCCAGGTTCGGACCAGCTACGGCGTCTGCGTTAGCAGTGTTGTCCACCAACCCTTGTGCTTACTGCTCTCAGGATCACGCTGCCGCACAGTGCTCCGTTATTACTTCACTCGCGAGAAGGAAGGAAATAGTGAAACAGGACGGGCGTTGCTTCGTGTGCCTCAAGCAGCATCACATGGCCCGCAACTGCCAGTCAACGTTAAGGTGCGCCAAGTGCAGCCGGCGACATCATGTCAGCATCTGCGATGGCACGCTGGCGCTTGCTGGCAAGGGCAAGTCGTTCGGCACGGCCACCAAGTCCGGTCATCGACGTGCGTCGCCAGCCAAGGACCTCTCGACTGAAGCGGGCACATCCGCAGCTGTGGGCACGGTCGGCAATGGTGGAGCCGTGCTGCTCCAGACGGCTAACGCTACAGTCTGCTCCCCAGCAGACCCGACCCGCACCGCCACGGTCAAAGTCGTTATGGACGGCGGTAGCCAGAGATCCTTCGTGGCGTACGATGTGACCAAGCAGCTGGGTCTAGCAACCCTTCAGGATGAGTGGATCTGCCTGAATCCGTTTGGTTCGCATGAGGGCAGTGCTGCCAGCTGTGTGCAGATCGTCCGTCTCCGCGTTCAATGTATCGACGGCGGGGTGATCGACTTGGACTGTGTTGTATCCAACACTATGTGCCCACCCGTCCACAACCAGCATCCGCATCTAGCCGCCCAGCAGCACGCGGCGCTCGAGGGTTTACCCCTGGCGGATGACAGCGCAGGTACCATCCAGATTGACGTCCTCATCGGTGCAGACTTTTACTGGAAGATTGCCACCGGTGATGTGCGGCGGAATGAGGATGGGCCGACAGCGATAGGCACACGGCTCGGTTGGGTCCTGTCAGGGCCATCAGCCACTCCCTCGTCCAGCCACACCATGGTCCACCCAGCCTCACATGCTAGCTGCAACATTGTCCTCTCGGAGGTCGACGTGGATAAGCAGCTTCTCCATGCTGTCCAAAGGTTCTGGACCTTGGAGTCCCTTGGAATAACGACCAACGAGCCCGAGGTGATGGAGACGTTTCTGCACACCATCCAGCATGATGGACGCCGGTACGTGGTCAATCTTCCATGGAGGGAGATGCACCGGATGCTACCGGACAACCACCAGCTGTGTGAACGCCGACTACAGTCTACCCTGAAGAAGCTACGGCGGCTACCGCAAGTACGAAAGGAGTATGACGCAGTGATGAAGCAGCAGCTGGAGCTTGGGATTGTGGAGCTTGTGCCATCAACCGAGAGCGATGTGCCGGGCAATACACATTATCTGCCACACCATCCCGTGATCCGAGAGGACAAGAGCACCACGAAAGTCCGTGTGGTGTATGACGCCTCGGCCAAGGCGGGCACCGCGCCATCCTCAATGAGTGACTCCACACCGGGCCTCCTCTCATGGAGCACATTCCAGATATTCTGATGCGTTTCCAGGTTAAAAAGATCGCGGTGACGGCGGACATTGAAAAGGCATTCCTGATGGTCGGCATTGCCAAGGAAGACAGAGACGTCCTGCGATTTTTATGGGTTGACAACAGCGATCATCCCAACACCTTGACATACCGCTTCACCAGAGTGGTATTCGGTGTGTCATCCAGCCCATTCTTCCTGAATGCCACCATACACCACCACATGGATCAGTATGCTGCCGACGATCCGCAACACGTCGAACAGCTCATTAAGTCAATGTACGTGGACGATGTCGCCGGTGGTGATACCGATGAAGAAGCAGCGCACACCTTCTACGTAAAATCGAAGGTGCGTCTCGCTGAGGCAGGCTTCAACCTGCGGAAGTTTGCTTCCAACTCAGAGTAATTGATGGCTCGAGCACACGGCGACGAAAGCGATGCGGGCTCCAGCGCAACAGACCGTACCACAGTAACCTAAGATGTGCAGTCGTACGCCAAGAGCACGCTGAACACCGACGCCAGCCTTCGCCAGCAGCACGAGGAGGTCCTGGGCCTCCCAAGGAATCGCAAGGCAGACACGCTGGTCTTAGATGTCCGTGCTGTATTCGCCGAAGTGGCTGTTGACACCATCACCAAGCGCCAAGCACTGTCAGCATCATCCCGGATATTCGACCCACTCGGCTTCATCACGCCAGTGACGGTGGCACTCAAGATGTTTATCCAGGAACTGTGCAAAGCCAAACTGGAATGGGACCAGCCGCTAGTGGGAGAGCAGCTGGCAACTTGGCGTACGCTCGTCACTGGTCTCGCCACTATGGAGCCAGTCAGCCTTCCCCGGTGGTATTTCCATGGCGCCAGTTCCCAAGCAACAGTGTCGCTTCATGGATTCTGCGATGCATCCGTCAAGGCGTTCGCAGCAGTAGTGTACCTGGTCAGCCACGGGAAAGGAGACACGCAAGTCCAGCTAGTTGCAGCACGCAGCCGAGTTACACCCGTCGCTAAACAATCCATCCCGCGCTTGGAGCTCATGGCGGCGCTAGTCCTGGCCCGACTCGTGTCGTCGGTGCTATCGGCATTGACTGGCGCAGTTAACATCGAGGAGGTCCGCTGTTGGACGGATTCGCAAGTCGCGCTAAGTTGGATTATCGGAGAGCAGCACGAGTGGAAGCAGTTCGTGGAGAACCGTGCGCAATCCATCCGACGTCTTGTCCCGTCATCAGCTTGGCAGTACTGCCCAACTGACTCCAACCCTGCAGATCTGCCGTCACGGGGAGTGAAGCCGAACCAGCTGGAGCAGACCATCTGGTACTCTGGACCGTCGTGGCTCGCCACTGCGAAGTGCAACCCCGACGGAGCTAGTCCTCCTCCTACACGAGCAGTAGAAGCGATGTCCGAACTGAAGAAGGGCCAGCCGACAGCTGCCCTGCTCACCGGGTCAAAGGCACCGGAGGTCGACATCGGGCAGATTGTCGACATCAGCCGCTTCAGCGACGTCGACAAGCTACTACGAGTCACGGTTCTAGTGCTGAAGCTTGTCAGTCGCTTGCAACAGAAGCCTGACCCCGAAGTTCACTCGGCAATGGCGTATGCGCAGTCGCTCTGGTTGAAGGATGTGCAGCGGTCGGTCATCAGGGACCCCAAGTTCTCAAGTTGGCAGAAAGAGTTCGGAATCTTTTGCGACGACTCTGGCATCTTGCGCTGCAAAGGTCGGCTGCAGAAAGCGGCACTCACGTTCGAGCAGAAGCATCCCGCTATCCTGCACACCACACATCGGTACACTGACCTGATCGTCATTCGCTGCCACCGCCGAGTCGCTCACAATGGTGTGAAAGAGATACTCACTGAGCTGAGGTCTGCCTACTGGGTCGTCCGTGGTCGCCAGTACATCCGGAGCCTGTTGCTAGCGTGCCGTGTCTGCAAGCGTCTCGAGAGCGTGGCGTACGTGCCTCCAGCAGCTCCGCCACTGCCAGAATTCCGGACGACAATCGACGCGCCATTCACCTACACTGGCGTCGATTTCGCGGGTCCGCTGTACATCAAAGAGCAGAGTGCTGTGAAGAAGGTGTGCGTCGCGCTGTTCACCTGTGGCGTTACCCGAGCGATTCATCTGGATCTCGTGCCAGATCTCTCCGCTGAGACGTTTCTGCGCTGTTTCCATCGATTCTCAGCTCGACAGCAGGTCTGTGAAATGGTCATTCAACCTCGAGAAGCCCCCCTGGTGGGGTGGCTTTTTCGAGCGGCTGGTCAAGTCCGCCAAGCGCTGCCTCAAGAAGATACTGCAGCAAGCCACAGTCACTTACGAGGAGCTTTTGACCGTGCTCATCGAGATAGAGGCGGTCTTGAACAGTCGCCCATTATCGTTTGTGTCAACCGAAGATCTGGATGAGCCGCTTACGCCGTCACATCTGATGTACGGTCGGCGCATACTGTCCACGCCCATGGTGGACCCGGAAGATACAGAGGTGGCTACAGTACAGCGTGACTCACTATTGAAACGCCTCGTCTACGTCAAGTCTCTGATTGACCACTTCTGGTCGCGCTGGACATCGGAGTACCTGCTGGAGCTGAGGAACTCGCATCGCACCGGGAACGCTCGTCGTGGCAGTGACATCCGGGTTGGTAACGTCGTTGTCATCCACGAGCAAGGCGTTCAGCGAGGTATGTGGAGACTCGGCCTAGTTGAGGAGCTCCTGCCGAGCAGTGATGGCAGTGTGCGCGGCGCTACTGTCAAGTGCTCAACCAATGATGGTCGTCCGTCACGCTTACGTCGCCCGATTCAGCGTCTCTACCCGGTCGAGGTTAGCTCCCGGGCCCAGACTGCTGCTGATGATGTCGGCGCAGAGCAGTTGTCTGCCGCTACTCCAGCTGTTGCTGGTGTGGAGTCGTCCTCGGCGGCCCCGCTCGCCCGATCCGTGCAGCAGCTCGGCGTGCGCAAGAGTTGCGACACCGCCTATTTGATGCTGGCCGTGTGTAGGTGGAGCTGGACACCATCATGAGTTAGGTTAAACTTGTTACTGGATCATGCACAAGTCTCCTTTAAGTTATTTGTGCACCGCAGTAGTCTAATTTGAGTTTCCTTGTTTCTTTCTTTCCTTTGTTTGTCTGGGTGACCTTACACTGATTGCAATATCACGTATGAGTTGAGGCATGCATGGTTCTGATCGCCTCAACTGGGGGGAGTGTGAGATACTGCATACGATCACCAGACAGCCTCGTTCTCTAGCTCTCTCTCTCTCTCTCTCTCTCTCTCTCTCTCTCTCTCTCTCTCTCTCTCTCTCTCTCACTCTATCTCTCTCTCTCTCTCTTTTGATCTTCCTTTCTCCATTCTTGATTATCACCAACTCCTCTCTCGCATTTACCTGAACTTACAGTCTTCTCCTTGTACCTTCGTGTTTTCCCGCACTATCTCTTTTCGCCGTTGGAAAGCGTACGGTAGCTTGATTTGCTGGCGGCTTGCTTCACTGCCTTTTGGTTCTTTGAGTTTTCTCCATCGAGACAAGAGAGAGATATTTTTTCCTTACAATGAATCTTCGAGACTGATTCTAGAAATTGTAAATTCACTATGTTGTCGGTGAAACTGGCAAAACCTCTCATTAACATTCTACTCCCCATGCTAGAGTATAGAGTAGACACACACGCGTGCAGGACGCGACACACCAAAAGACACAAGAGTGAGTTTGGAAGAATGGGAATGTCGGGCAGAGTAGCTGGCCTCAATTGAGTGCGCGTTAACGAATCGTGTGGTCGGCCTACCGAGGGCAGGAGCTGTATATGACCAAGTGGGTCGGCCTGCGCTGAGCAGGAGCGGTTTGTGACCCATGCGAGTTGGTGGGTCGGCCTGCGTTGAGCAGGAGCGGTTTATGACCCATGCGAGTTTAATAGTAGTGCGCGAGAGGCCAGTTACGGAGGAGTGCCCATGCCGACATTCCCATTAGGGCCAGAGGAGATAGCGGGTGATAACAGCCAATATAGATGGTAAGTATGTATTGCACAAGAGCGTTGTACTAGAGGCATAAAGTCAGACTGATATTGTGGAGTAGGATCGACAGTGAACGCTATCTGCATCCTAAGTGAATGTCTTTTCACTTACTCAGTGATCGGCTGGACCATGGTGTCAGGCCGCTCCGCAGCTGTAGGAGCAAAGGTCCTGAAGGCATCCATCTTGTTCCGGGACAGGGCATCAGCGATGGTATTGGAAATTCCTGGCAGGTGCGATGCTCGGATCAGGAAATTGTGCTTCACACAGATTGAGTACAGGGTGCGGATGAGTGCCATGACTGCAGGAGACCGGCTCGTGCCCGTCTTCAGGCACTCCACGACAGCTTGGTTGTCGTACTGAAACTCCACACGCAGCCACTCGATCCCTCATGTGGCGCAGGCCACGACAATGGCGAAGAGCTCCTTGTAGGTAATGCTTAGTTCCAGTTGCTGCGGGGACCAGTCACCTCTAAACCAGCGACCATTGAAGAAGGCTCCAAATCCAATGGTGCCACTTGCGTCGGTTGCGACTGGAGGTCAGCGCTGGGCATCCACTTCTCTAGCAGGAAAAATGACTTTCCGTTCCATGTTGACAGAGTCTGGTGCCACCAGCTCAGGTCGCCCTTGGCTGAGGCTGAGAGGTGCAGCATTCGGTGAGATGACATCTCAGATGTGGCCTTGTCGAGGTCATACAGGCGGCGTAAGAATGTACGGGCGGCCGGAATTGCTCTGGAAGCGAACGAGAGGTGGCCCAGGAGTGAGGCGAGTTCGCGTTTGCGAACGCAACCAGATATAGCAGCAGAATGGCCTATCGTGAAACCGTGACACAACCCATGCAACACAAAGTGAGAGAAGGAGTGATCAGAATGACGGTTAAGGAGCCCGGCTAATCGGCGAACATTGATGGGGGTCTCCACAGAATGTTTACGGAGCAGATGCTGAGGTGGCGGACTGTCCCCTGCCACATTTGACTTCTGGGTGCTTCCCGCGGCATTGAAGGCACACGTGGGCACGATAGCAGAATGAGTTGTTGCACTGGTCCCTGTTGAAGTTGCGGCAGATAGGCTTCCCAAGATGGGTTGGCGCGCTGGACTGCGGCGGACCTCCACTCCCAGCGCCGTCGGATGGAGGCCCTGGTCTAAAGGGACACCGGGCCTGGGCCAATGGGTGCACCAGAGAACAGCGCGAACATGGCGGGCAACCACGGCTGGTGAATGACGACTGCCACAAATTAGAGTCGATGATAGCCCAGTCGTACGACAGTGGTTGGGAGGCTATGGCGCGCCGGAAACGCCTGTCATAACTTAGCCATGCGTCCACATGATACGAGTTATTTGCATCCAGAATAGTGGCCTTATATGCCAGCAAATCATTTGCCCTATCTGGAGCCGCCGCGACAATTACTCTCGTGTAGACAGTAAACGCCTCGAGCCATGACGCTACATCGTGGACATGGCGGCGCTGGGCCTGAGTTGGCTTCTGTACAAGTTGGACAGAGCGGTTAGCCCCCACAGCTAGCTGGACCACATCGGGCTCCACACCCAGCTGGTCCGGGAGGAGGTCGTCGAAATCAATAAACTCGCCGCGTTCAATTCGCCCGCGGAGTTTATCAGGTACAGAGAGCGACGGACGAGCAGCCGGCGGATGGCCCAATGCATGAACGGAGCTGGAGTTGACAGGCGGCACGACGGCTGCAGCAGATTCCAACTGCTCTACTCGCTCCATCAGGGGCTGGAGGACATGGCCGACGGCCTGAGAAACAGCCGAAGCAAGTACATCAGGGGCCACACTCAAGGCGGCGGCAGAAGAAACTGACGGCGCAACGTCGGAGACAACAGAGGCCGCGGAGGAAGATAATGGAGTCCCGGGTGGTTGACGACGAACAGGAGTTGGCCTCGCACGCGCATTACTGCCTGCAGCCGAAGTTTGAGTTGCCGCCCCGGGATCAGGGGCCACATTCAAGGCGGCGGCAGAAGAAACTGACGAAACTGACGGCGCAACGTCGGAGACAACAGAATCCGAGTGGGGAGGTATTGGAGTTCTGGGCGATTGAAGACAACAGGATTTCGCCGCACACGCACATTACGTCCTGTATCCGAAGGTTGAGCTGCCACTCTGGCCGATGGCGTCTTTTGTCTGGTCGAGAAACGAGCCATCGTGAGAATATAATACTCAAATAATCTCTGGCCGCTGAAGACACGTAGTCTGATGGGACTGAGCTGAGAGAGAACCAGGAAAGCGAATACTAAAGACGGCAGCCAATCGGCAGAACTAGGACTGACACTCTGAAGCAGGACGGAGGCAAACTGAAATCAGAAATCAGAATTTTCGAGTTCAGAATTTGAAAGCTGACTGCAGGCAAGGAAACTGGAAAGACAGCAAGCTCTGTTGTGCGCACAGGAAATCTGCGCATGCGCAGAGCGTGGGCATGTGGTCTATGATACACAGCAATATGTAGAGAGAGCAAGATTGTGCACACACGTAAGGAGGGTTATGCAACCCGTTATAAAGGCCAACAGCGAAGCAATGGTACGTGACTGTTAACAACGGTTAACTCCTACGTTAACCGAACATGTACAGTATAGACAAGAGTACACCCCGGTCTACAACACTCTTGAGTGCTCGAGCCATCAGAGCGGGATTGCAACAACTTACCTGCTTTCTTGGATTATTAGGCGACTGTCCAGTGGATTTGTCATAGCGAGAACGTAAGAAAGGCACCTCCTTGTTGCCTTTGCATTCAGGATCGAAGAGGGCATGGCACTTGGGAATAGGGATGTTGTGGTACTCTGGTGGGCAGCCTGCTCGCTGTGCATCTAGAATTTCCTCAACAATTTGCTGGCCTACACACATGGCACAGGAACACAATACATGTCGTATGACATCACAAGGAACTAAATACTTCTCGAAGTACATGTAGCATGACATCATCAGGAAGAGCATGTCAGAGCATCTTCCTCTACAGGCAAGAGTGCATAGCCGCGAGAGTATGCAACTCTGCATAATGGGGTCTGGCGCCGTGTGCTGCCTGCATTTTATTCGTAGCCATGAACTGTGGTTTTGTACGTGATGCATCGCGTACAGGTATTGTCATTGAACGTACCGCATTGCGCATGAAATTGTTGCGGCTAAACGGTAGGAACATTCAAATCCAGGCAACTCGATCGTCTTTTCAGTAGGTAATGAAGGCAGTGCACCGCGCAGAGCAACCGTAGCTCGGAGATCAGAGTTACACACTCTTGGGGTCAGGCACTCCTGTAACTTTATTTACACTACTATACGTATATGTGCTTCTGTCCTGTTGCTATACCTTGCTGCACTCTACCTCTACCTCTACAGTCGAGGCCAGAGAAACCCAACCCGCTAGTCTAAAGTAGCGACGGGTTTCCATTTCAATCACAAGTACATCGAGCACGGTTCAAAAACACATCCGAGGTCCGCAGGGACAGCATGAGCCTTGATGCTGCTTTCGCCTCACAGGTCTGATTTCTTTGGCCACACCATCACACATGTACAGTCAACAGTCAGTACTAGGGGAGCAACAAAGCAAGTTTAAGCAACCATTTACAAACAATCAAAATTAATATTCAAATACTCAAAGGAAGAAGTCTGTAGAATTGAATTGCTGGTCACACAAGTGAATCCATTTCAATGATTCCTTACATGCATGTATACATCAAGATATAAGCAAGTCATTAAAAACGTGTGCACCCATTCCCGCCTATACATACAGGCCAACAAACGCCATGACAACGAACACCATGACAACGAACACCATGACAACAAACGCCATACTGACCATAGAAAGTGAGAAGAGCTGTTCGGTTTCGGTAAGACTTCAATCCCTTTGGTCCTTGCAAGCATGCTGTTGCAACATCATGAGGGTTGGGACGGCCTTGACCATTGGGTTGATACGTGCCATCGGAATAAGCCGGCCAAATACGGCGGGAAAGTGGTGAGTCTGTAGAAGACATATGGCACAAAACAAGAGAAGGTGGCCCAGTACTCAGGAAAGGTGAGCTATGAACTAGGACGTTGGTGATTTTGGCCACTTTGGGAGAGCATCTCTCGTACTTTTACCCAAAGTAAGCCAACTCTTTTGTGCAGTACCGGTTGAATCTTCACGTACACACACACACACACACACACACACACACACACACACAACTGTTGATGTACTGGAAAGCGGAATTCAACCTGTAATAATTATAAGTTAGTACAGTGCGTGAAATTGGCTCACCTTGGTGAAAAGTACTGAAGACACCGTTAGGCACTGCACCTGCCGCTGCATTTTCCGGGCGGGTGTTACCGGTTGTGTTACCCGGCCGTTACCGGTTGCGTTACCCGGCCGTTACCGGTTGTGTTACCCGGCCGTTACCGGTTGTGTTAGCGGGTGTTCGCGGCCGTCATGTGTTCCCTCGGAAACGGACACGATACTTACTTTTTTAATGCGATTAATAGTATAAGTGAAGCGGACATTACAAAATGATGAATGAGAATACATGTATCTAAAATGGTTGTTCCTAATCGATTTTCTTGAGACTATCATCAGGGAAAATCGTCTCACAATAGAGGCTATACGGAGAAACAAACTACTTATAGGTTAATGGATAGTGGGAAGTATACAAGGTGAGGTGTGAAAAAAAACATGTACCATTGTACCTATTGTCAGATGGAGCCAAAGCCCAGCGACCTGGACGAGGCCGTCCCCGCAAACAGGTGCCAGTTGCACAATTACAACAGAACCACACAGTACCGGTTGAACGGACTACAAGTACACAGGTACGTGAGACTGAAGGAAATGGCCAAACACAGGTACGGAGACCAGTAACTAGGAGCATGACTCGTGCGCTGGTAATAGCATCTACAACCGGACATGGACTGGCAGCGAGCAGTAGCGTGGGATTGTCGTTGGGTGCAGAGGACGGGATGGAAGCGGAGGAGGATGAGGAAGGTGAGAGCAGTGATGAAGAGAGTGAGTTGGACAACCAAGATGAAGATGACCGGACTGAAGGTGAGACCACAACGAAAGGGTCAGCCATTAAGAAACACCTCTTGTCTAGTAGCTAATGCCGCTCAGTGTATGACGATTCATGCTTCACTGTTTTGTGTCGTGCTCGTAGGTTTCGTGAACTTAAGGTATTAGAAGCTGTTTTCATCCGTAAACACAATCCTAATCTATGCATTCAGAAAGAAAATGTCACAAAACTGAGACTCTTCACCTAGCATTCACACACGTATTCATTCGCATACACCTACACCTCACAGTTCCTCACTCTATCACATTCACCTGCTTCTACGCCTTCATTTCACTCACCTTTTGTAGTAGCTCACACCGTCAGAACACTCTCACATCTTTTCTTCTAATTTCTTTCGTCTTCTCTCCCACTTTAGTTTTTTTTCACACCTCACCTTGTATACTTCCCACTATCCATTAACCTATAAGTAGTTTGTTTCTCCGTATAGCCTCTATTGTGAGACGATTTTCCCTGATGATAGTCTCAAGAAAATCGATTAGGAACAACCATTTTAGATACATGTATTCTCATTCATCATTTTGTAATGTCCGCTTCACTTATACTATTAATCGCATTAATAAAGTTATTGTCTCCTCGTCGCCTTTTCACTTACTTTTTTCTTTTTCTTTTTACGAAAGATTCTACTTTTGCTGCCCTTGTGACCGCAGGTGGCGAGTCAGACAACTGTTGCACAGACCTTGACACTCTTTCCCCCGTCTTTTCGCCATAAAGTAGATCCCTCCTCCCTACCCTTTCCATCTCTATAAACATTTCATGCCACAGCTGACCAAGTATCCACTGTGTTTTTTTAAAACTTTTTTTGTTCATTCAGACTTGGAATTATTTGCACAACTTCCAAACTTCCCATTATTGAGCCGTCCAAATACCATTTTTCAGCATGCCCCCTTGCCCTCTCCGGTTGGGGTTATAAATTACTACTTACAAATGAGAGTCCTCCGGCTCGGTAGAGTGCTCAATATTTGTTCCGAACAGTTCGAATAGAACTAACTTACACATGGCACAGAGCACCAAGCATCGTTTAGTTGTTCAGTTGTCTGATGATTGCCTATGGGCATGAAACTATTAGTTACAACGAACGATGCTTGGTGCTCTGTGCCGTGTGGTGCTCTGTGCCGTGTGGTGCTCTGTGCCGTGTGTAAATTACTACTTATAATTGTCCCACCGGCCCATCGTAAGTGAGAGAAATAATCCCTTCCCTAACTTCTTTCCCTTATCCTTGGCCACTCTGCTCTCAGTACACTTCCAGCTCAGTAGTTTCCTCAGTGTCGAGTATAGCAGAGGGCATCGCAGAGGGCATCGCATGTTTTTTTGTGCATTTTCTGTTCTACTTGTGTTTGGTGTTTGCCCTGGGCTACGTTTACCAGAGCCGCGTGTTATCTACCCAGTTCTACTTCACAGCTAGCGGGTTGTGGACCTTCCTCTCAGGACTATTCCGCATCCCGCACCACAACACATTCCTGTCCCTCCAGGAATCCGCGGACAGAAAGTTGAAATTCTGCGCAGAATTCTGCGGCACAAATTGCTACATTATGCGGCGGATAGCGTGAATTCTGCGGCAATACTGCGGTATTTCTGCGGCGCTGCACCGGCGAAAAGACATGGCTATACGCTATGTACAAGTACAAGTATCAATAAAAAATTTAGTGGTCGAAAACACACTATAGGCTCAATACAGTAACGAAGAAAACTCCCTCGACTTTGAATGCAACAAAATAGCGACAGGACACTGCACTATGCATGTGCATGAATATGAAGCGCGTGCTCGCATCGCCCCCAAACCGTGATTTTTCACGATTCTGCGGTGAAAACTGTGAATTCCGCGGGATATTAAAAAAACATGAATTCCGTGGAATTCCGCGGATTTTACCGCGGCCGCGGAATCACGGATTCCTGGAGGGACAGACACTCCAATATTGAACTGACTTGCACGCATCTAGTCTGCCACTAACGCATGCGCTTTTGTGCCTGAATCCGAATATTTTAGCGACACGGCTCTAAAACTGCCATCTTGCCTTTTAAAGCGTAATTAGTTTACGAAATCTGCTCTTTGCATGCACTGTACGGTAGCATTGCACCATGCTGCACCAACCTGCCGATGCACCGACCGCTTTCGCCTTAATTTTGCCATTCGCTTCACCGCGGCACTTCGAGCTCCACATTCTTCCATTGTAATGGTCAAAGGTGATCTTTCTATTCTCACAACCGGTTTACCGGGTGTTAGCGGCAGTCGTGAGTTCCCTTCGGGAACGGCCACGATAATTTACTTTTATTATTATTCATGTTGTGTATGAGTGAATCCAGTATGAGTAGTATGAGCAGTTGTGAACAGCTTGCCTACCTGCACTCCCCCATTCAGGATGGGATGGATTGTTGTACCAACCGTCATAGCCCTCTACTTCCGGCAAGTGATCTGCACAAAACCCAACAGTGTGCGCGCATACATACACACACACACACACACACGCGCGCGCGCGCGCGCATGCGCAGTAATATGTGATGTGCATTTTGAAATGCAATTCCAAGTAGTGCAATGCATCAAACAGTTGCGAAGTTTGCCACCTCTATCCGGTGCAAGCCAAAATGATGTGTGTATTTCTAGTGTCTGCTGTCAGCTACACTTCTGATGCATGATGTGTACGAGACCCCACCGGTAGAACGTGCATTTTACAAAGGTACAATGGTCGCACTATAGTACTGTCTATGTGATCGGTAATGCTCTCAAATCTAGGCTGCCCATAATACTCGGGGTATACTGTAATTTCACAAATTTTCGGTGTACTTTTATTTTCGGTACTTTCGGTGCGTCTGTTTCATACCTAAAATATCAATACAGGTCGTCCCCCGTTAGTACGAGTCCGGTTAGTACATAAACCCCGTTAGTACATAAGAAATCTCAAGTCCCGGACGAAATGTGGTCACTGCCATACAAATTTTGTCGGTTACTACATAATTCGTTAGTACATAAACCCCGGCCCCGTTAGTACATAACATTTCTCCGTACCCGCATGCCACCTACCTCAATAGTACATAATTTGATGGTCTTTTGGCCTTCCAGAGGAGGCACGTCGTGTTCTAGTTTCTACTTGTGGACGACGCAATTAGCTCAGAAATCAGAGCGCACATCACAAACCGACAAAGCTCTGTTTTTTTCGAGTGACTGTACAGGCGTGGCTGGGCCGGGCATGTATCATGTAAACTGTAGAATCTTCGCTGACTGTGACCGTTATAACATAATTTTTATGTTATATCGAGGGAATCAAGAATATCTCGCTCCCTAGTCATGGCAGCAAGAAACACTCAGAAAAGTTGAAAAAAGTGAAAAATTCTGGTATACAAGCAAGTTATGTACACTTTCGTTTAGTACATAAACCCCGTTAATACATAACATTTGTCAAGTCCCAGAGATTATGTATTAACGAGGGACGACCTGTACACAGAACAAACATTTACACACATCCAATAGGGAACTTCTTCTCTGTACCTAAAATTTCTGTTCACCTAACCTGGCCTTTTGCCCTCATACCGAAAATATTGAGCACCTAAAATTTCTGAAAGTAGAGTACCTTGAATTGCCAAAACGTTGCTCAAAAACAAGAGGGGGGGGGGGGCATTATACTCAGGTGCGCGTTTTACTCCGGCAAATACGGTATCATGCCGCTCAGCACGACTGCTGATTGGCTGGATCAGTGATTCTGTACTGAACCATGTGATAATCCAGGATCAGTGAGGCTCTGCTCAACGTGAAACATAGAGAAATTACGTAGAGAACATGACTGTCTGGTTAGGATCTACGGCTTCACGTGTTTTGGGTGCAGATTTCTAAGCAGAGATGAGGTTCTCTACGTTGGGCCACACAAAAAGAAAATGCGTACGGATATGCCGCGTATCCTTCAAATTAGGGAGAATACTACCAAATTTGGAACGGGAAGGGGGGGGGTTCCTGTGCACATGACACGTGATCTCTTTGTGTGAACGTAGAGCAGAACAGGTACTAGGTTTCTCATATGTTACGGGAGGGCGAGGAGAGATCAAGGGATTCTTTGCATCACAGTACCATAGTGTAGAGCAGACTAGAGAGGTTCTGCAAAACGAAAATTCGAACGAAGTTTCGCGACAGGCCTTGCGAAAACGTGTACGAATTTTCGCGCAAACTTTGTGTTCTGCACATTTTCGTAGGTTGCGAAAATGCGTACGGATATGCCGCGTATCCTTCAAATTAGGGAGAATACTACCAAATTTGGAACGGGAAGGTGGGGGTTTCCTGTGCACATGACACGTGATCTCTTTGTGTGAACGTAGAGCAGAACAGGTACTAGGTTTCTCATATGTTACGGGAGGGCGAGGAGAGATCAAGGGATTCTTTGCATCACAGTACCATAGCGTAGAGCAGACTAGAGAGGTTCTGCAAAACGAAAATTCGAACGAAGTTTCGCGACAGGCCTTGCGAAAACGTGTACGAATTTTCGCGCAAACTTTGTGTTCTGCACATTTTCGTAGGTTGCACGTACGCCATGACCCGATCTCACGAAATTTTCCACGAAAGTTCATTTCGCGTTCCCTGCAAGTTTCGCGTCCAAAGTAATTAGTTGCGAAAGTTCGTGCAAAGTTTCTCACTTCATGACGTAGAGCGAAAGTTTGTACGCATTTTCGTTTTGCAGAACCTCCCTACATAGTATCTCCAATATGTTGAAGACTCGCATAAGCTGAGTGGATTTTCTTTCAGAAAGTCCTATTTTCACTACTCCAATGTTCATTAGCACAAAGTAGTAGGCTGGGAACGTACAACGTGAAGTACACCTCGCGATGCGAGTCTCTGGGGCAGACCCCATAATACTAGCAAACCCACACAGAGTTGCACACTCTGGGGGATATACCCTCACTAGTACTTGAAACATGAACGTGTACTTACAATACTGACCGCGCGGTGTCCTGGATGTGTTGGATGCTATACATACGGACACGTGGAATAGGGCGAGTGAGGCTAAAGCAACGAGCAGTGGCCTGTAGCACAGCATTCTGCAAAGAACTATTTACAGCTGCACGAACTAGCGAGAGCCGGATAAACTGGAGAACATAGAAGGGCTTTCGACTCCACTACAAGTAGTTTCAACTTTGTTGACTGAACAGCGAGTTGGATTTGAGAGAGACTTCTTTGCGAGTTCTGCGGTTTATCACCTTCGCAGCAAAACATTAGCCAACTCTAAAGTCTACACAGCCTACCCACTTGGCCACAACGAGAGGAAACAGTAGTATTTGTAGCCTGCATTTCTTTGGCAATACCGGTATGACCATCAATATCCACCCACAAAGTCGCAACGTGCACAAATTTCGGATCCCGCACGTCATGATTATGCGATGGCAAACGTGTTGATTTAAATATGGCACTGCACTTCAACAACATGATGCATGCACATGTTTGTGTCTCTTTGTTGTACAATCCGGTTGCACGTGTAGCTCTTTGTCGTACATGCTGCATGCTGCTTTTGTAATCGTGTCTCTTTGTTGTCTCTTTGTTGTACATGCTGCTGAGCTGCGCGCGCTGTTTTTGAATCCTGCGTACATGCGGCTGCACCGTCGCGTCGACGTGTCTTTTTTTCCGTCCTCGTTGTGTACACACTTGCTCGTCTTGTCCCCGTTGTACGCCTTCACTGCAAGTGCAGCGCTGTGCCGTGAGTCCGCGACGTTATAACTACTGCCGTACTGGCTAGCCTCTTTAACTAACTTAATTACGTATTTTTTTATTTGTTTCAATTGTATTTGTCTCATAAGTTGCACAATGCTTCAATTTAGGAAAATATAGGACAAGTATTGGTTTGATATTTTGACAAAGTCTGGCTCCCGGCAGCCGGCATATTGTGCAACTTATGAGACAAATTAAATACAATTGAAACGAATAAAAAAATATGAGGGATACATTGGCAAGTTCTTGTGACTTCATCAACGTTTGCAAGCATAATTTCGACACAATCGCTTACTAGACTGCAATAAAATGTGTAGAAGTAGTTTCATGATCTCCAGTAAAAGGTAGCACCGAGTGGCCATCACCGAAAGACCTTGAACTACTGACGAAACAAAGAATTCAAGTTTCCATTGGCAAACCTGTCGTAGCATTTGCCATGATTTGGGCACATTCCGTACTAATTTGTAGTAGATTTGGTACTCGAACCGTATGCGCAACGGACCGCGCCGATGTCTTGCGATGTCTTGCGGCGCCGATTACTACACAAATACTCTACATACCTTGCTATTAAAACTATCTATATCCAGTCCGTGCGCCAAATTCAAAAAAGTCGTCTAGAAGTTGCACTTTTATTTGCAACCGCGGGAAATTTGAGAGGTCTGGAGAAGAAAATTCTCAATGGGACTCAAAATTGACAAACAAGACGACGACCAGCGCTCGAGCATAGTACCTTTTCGCCATTCCTTCGTGCATGATACCTATTCTAATTGATAAACACTACCCTCATGTTTCGTTTCATGCGCAACGGACGAAGCGAAGTGTCTTTTTTCGTCCACGAAAGAAAGGTAAGGAAATTGTAGTCTTCGCGACACCCTTCGGATTATTTAGTGGGGCATTGTGGGCCAAGGATATTTTTTCTTTTTCTTTACAACTGTCCCCAGGTACTGAGACGGCGCTGATATCCTAGGAGTTCTGTTAGTGCAAAATGCCAGGTTACTGACTTATGGCGAGGTTTGTCCACCCAAAAATATGGGAGATTTCTTGGATAACATACACACATAACACAGTGAATGGTATTGCAGTGGGCATCCAAAACGGTTGAACCAAACAAATATGGTATGATACCTAGAGGCTAGGCACACAAAAATCACTCAGGAATTGGACGCAAGTCCCGGGACCTTGGTGCGTCATTACACCCGGACATTGAATGTTTGCCGGCGCACGGCTTTTGCTTCACCACTTCATACAAGTTTACGCACTCACTCAATTCGAAAGACTGGAACGAGACCAAACCGAATGTGACAACTAAGAGCGAGTTGTGCATTTGTTGGAACAACGTTCGGGCATTGCGAGAAGGATATCAGCAGGGTCCAACAATGGCAGCAACAGCACCAGGTGATGATGGAGTACCAAGGAGCTTGTATCATGCACATTACAGTGAGCAACAAGAGAAACCGTACTGTGGTACGTGAAATCAGAGCCTGGGCAGGATGATCGACACTGTACACTGTGCTACAGCGGAGTGCTACAGTGCCTCAATTGTGCGAGAGAAAACAAACAGAACAGCAAGCACAGATCATGAACTGGTACACAACATTGACAAAGCACAAACCGCACAGCAAAGTTACAGGGCATAGCCGAGCGTTTTGTTGCCAATGAATTGCTTGAGAAGGGAGCAGTATTCCTTGTAACATTGCATGGAGTATACGAGAACGCAGAGTCAGAACCAGGCGTAACAAGGCAAGACGGCTACTGTACAGGGGACAGGCTTGACGATCACTTGCATACTCGCAATTTTGGTACAACTAGGAAATTAGGCATCACGTCATACCGAAGTGGCTTCGACACGCTACATTACATTCATAGCTGTACGGTGAACCTGTTACACGAGCTTCTGTGAAACAGACAGCATGCCAATGACCTGCAAGCACCAACAAACGCAGCCGGTAAAACAAACACTACATAACTGCCCCACATAAACTTGTATATGCTGATGAGAAGCAAGAATGTGCTTGATGTTGGAAGTTATGCTCGCATATTCAAAAACATGCATGGAAAAACATCAATGACATTGTTCACGAATACAACAGAAACATCATACAGGGAGAGTAAGTAATCCTTCCTCCGTTTTGTATACGCGCACGCGCGCGCGCGTGGTAGATAAATCCGTTTGGCATGACTTTCGATCGAGGTTGCGTTCATCGTAGAGATAGGTGAACTCGAAGCCAACACCTCTCACTTTCGCTCTACTGCCCCTTTGGGGCCGGTGCGATCCTTGTGCTAAGTTGTGGTAGTGGCTCAACAGAACAGGACAGGTGTGTGTGTGTGCACACGCGCGCGTGCGCGCATGTGTGTGTGTGTGTGTGTGTGTGTGTGTGTGTGTGTGTGTGTGCGCGTGCGTGTGTGTGTATGTGTAAGTGTGGTTTCTGAACTTTTCTCACAATCGTATAAGTTTCAAATTTTCGTGAAAACCCAGCTACACTGTGACCGGTACAATCGCATGTCGTTTACTAGTATCTGGCGGTCAGTCACATGGCATGTCGGGTATCCAACAGCACCGCACTGACAGCTTATAGACCTTATCTTTAGTATTTATAGTCCTACTTCAAGTAAATGTAGACAGTCAGTATCATGAAAGTTGCCATTACGTAGAGTTAAATACAAGCCAGTCTCTAGAGATGAGCACAACTGTCTCAGGGTAATACTAGTGATAAATACAGGTACTTCGAAGTACTGTCTTTTTGATCTGTTAAAGGGGAAGTTAAGGCAAAAATTAAAATTTCACCAGTTGTAGTCTTCGGGGTGCTGAGTCGAATGGTCGTGGTCCGAGGAAGCTGAGACGCTCCCTTCCTACTTGAATCCCAATCGAACTCGCGCACTTCCACCGAAACTGGGTGACTGCGCCCTACTAGATGGGGATTTGTATGCAAAATGTCACTAAAAGCGCCATTTCGGTCTTATAAAAGCATGGATGACCGCGATTGGCCCATGTGTTGTAGTCTTTTGGACGCTGAGTCGACTGGTTTTTGTCTGAAAAGGCTGCGATGCGGCGTTCCTCCTTTATTCCCAATCGAACATGGTTGAAGAAGCGGTCACGTGCTCCTGCGTACACCAGTCACCTGGTCACCGTGCCTGCAGGGTACAACTTACTAGCCTGTTTGACCTTTTTTGGGTGCAGTCCTGTCACTCGAGTTGAACCCGAGTTGAACCTTGGTGTGAAAGTTGTCACCTGCTGGCGTGGTGACCAGGTGATTTGGGCACCCAGGACCACGTGACCGCTTGTTCAACCATGTTCGATTGGGAATAAAGGAGGAACGCTGCATCGCAGCCTTTTCGGACCAAAACCAGTCGACTCAGCGTCCCAAAGACTACAACATATGGGCCAATCGCGGTCATCCGTGCTTTTATAAGAACGAAATGGCGCTTTTAGTGACATTTTGCATACAAATCCCCATCTAGTAGGGCGCAGTCACCCAGTTTCGGTGGAAGTGCGCGAGTTCGATTGGGATTCAAGTAGGAAGGGAGCGTCTCAGCTTCCTCGGACCAAGACCATTCGACTCAGCACCCCGAAGACTACAACTGGTGAAATTATAATTTTTGCCTTAACTTCCCCTTTAAGTTAACACAAGATGGCTTTGTAGCTTCAGTCGTCCAGAATATTCATTTTATTCCGCGGTTGCCGCATAATCGACACGCAACTGTACTTGTGCAAATCTCCAAACGCTACGTAACTGGCCGACATTTACTTGTCCACGGTGATGAGAAGCACGGCTCCTAATTTTTAAATCATGAAAGGATTACATATGCAGGTACATGCATACAATGTGCACTATCCTGAAGTCGTGCGCAAATATTCAAAATCATTCACCGAACACAGAGAGGCGCACATACCGTAAAGTACCGCGAGAGCGCCCCACCTTGATTTTGCTGCGACAGATTTATATAATACAGCCAGGGAAAGGAAAATCGTATGGCAGAGTGCAACGAAGTTCGTACGGTGTGAGCAACTTAGTGTACTAAGGTCACACTAAGCAGGTTTTTGTGTGGAGCTCGTGTCCGCTCGAAGGCACAGATTGTCTGCAGAACGTGCAATATGTGTACAAAGTTCGTGTCGTATAACCTACAGACCGGAGACCACCCCACAATACGACCCCGAAAGGACGAGATGGTGGGGCGCTCTGGCGGTACTTTACGGTACATGTAAATACGAAGGAACCACATGCGCAGCAAGGAGATTAGTCATTACTTTACTTATGAGTTGATGGATAGAAGTTTCCTTTCAGCTGACCATTACCACTCATGAAAGCAAGAGTGAGTGCTGTTGTTCTGATTCACAGGTATGTATTCGGCACTTAGCGCAATGTGTTTTCGAAGCTAGGCACACGATTTGCATGAGGAAATCATGCAAAGATGTGGCATAAGGCCCTACAAACATGACCTAGGTAAAGGGATGCCATTATTTGCATTTGCAGTACTTTGGCATAGGATAATTTGTGGATGATTGTGTTGATCAATTTCACATAATTTCACGACAGGTCATAGTTTATTTAGTGGGGTGTTGTGGGCCAAGGATCTACGACCATGTCTTTTGCATTTCGAACAAGTAGACACTTTCAACAATTCATACAAAAAATGCCTTCAGTGCAAAACATACCGTTCGGACCCACCATGCAGTCCTTTCCAGCCTTGATTTTCAAGTGCAGACGTATCCACGATGACCTTCGAGTGAACTGCGGCTTGGAACACTTTGAATACGAACCACACACTCAAACTAAGTAGACCACCGCATAGCTAGTGTATTCACGGAGCCAAAGAAGTCTCCTTTTGCCTCCACAGGGTCTTGGTTAGTTCTCTAGAAGGGACGAGAGCCATACCTAAATTCAATAAATTCTCCAATTCCAAAAGCCTCAAATGAAGGCGTCTTGGTGACTTCGTTTCCCGCGGTTGCAAATAAAATCAGCCCTTGAGTACCCCTTGGCGCACGGACTGTATCCAGATAGTGGTTGTACATCCTGTTATACAACTATTATCAAGAGTACTTTAGGTTATGTACTCTTGCTATTATAGCTTGCATGCCAGATTTCCGAGAAACATCATACTATATATACACAAAAAACACATTATGCCGAATATGGTTTGTTGTTGTTGTTGTTGTTACTTTATTTTTTTCAGGTCTCCCACCGCCCTGAGTTCCCTTCGGGAACGGACACGATAATTTACTTACCGCCCTACAATGTAGGAGCCCTTGGCGTTTTTTGCGGCTCACATGTGTTATAGTTACATTTGCAGCCTACGCCTGCCCAGCATATAAGTGTGTTATTTTGGTTTTCATTCCTCACTCTGATGATTTTTAAGACAATGAAACCGGTCAGTCAAATGAAAACCATGGTGTATTGCCAACAACTTGTGTCGGAGGACTTTCCTCTTCCCACTAATGTGAAACAAAGGAGAGGCAGTTCGTTCTCAACCCAAGACGACACACACATGCACAACGCACTGCGTAGCGAACTCAGATTATAGCTTCCTTTTTTGTACTACGTGTACAGTATGATCCTTTTTTTCTCTTTTTTTTCACTCTTTGAGCCTCTTGTACGGGCAAAATAACACATTTTGTGAAGAATCAACACATAAAACGAATCATCAGATACAGTATTTACAGAGTCTGTCACTCAGTAGGATCACTGCACTGTGCAGGTTCACTGGAAGCGTGCTTCCCGTATGTCACGTGATTGTCGCCTTGGAGTTGACCAATGACAGATCAAACAGCGCGGGCTGGAAAGCGCGGTCCTGCCTGCTCAAACTCAAGGGTGATGGAACTGGATCCACTGCCCGTCGTCAAGTGACGACGGGCAGGAACGGATTCCACTGCCCGTCGTCAAGTGACGACGGGCAGGAACGGATTGCGAAGGACTAAAGGGACCCTCACTTAATTTTTACCGACTTTCCCGGCAAAAAACACATTTCGACACGCGTATGTGCTGGACGTCTGCGCGTGCACGACACGACGTGTGAGATAGCTGACAAGTGAGAGCCAGGGAGTCGTCAAGTACCGGCGTTTGACGACTCCCGGCCTGGTGAGAGCATGCATGTCAGCTGGCGCGAAAGGGAACCTGTAATTATTTTGTAGATCGATGGCTGAATCACGATGTTTGTTTCGATGTTTTGATACTTGTTGTAATGGCTAGTGATCGAAATGTTACTGTGACTTTTCCAAGTCCTACTGATATACCTTGTCAAATCAGTTGCCCTGCGGTAGTCTTGGTGGAGGCAGACTGGAATGCGTTGAATAGCTTCTGAAATTGAAATTTATTTTTTCTTGAGTGACACTGACAAGCGATGGCATTGGCGACAGAAGAACTTTGCTTCCTTCCAGGAGAGCTGCATCACAGTCGGATCCTGTCCATGCACATGCGATCATGCTGTGTTGTAGACAGTGGAGAGCTGATTTTGACCAGAGAAAATATTTTTGACCATTCATGAAGAGGGTATTGTTGCTGTAGCTAGCTGACAGACATAACCTGTGGCAGTGGTGTATGGAATCAGCTTGCAAGGTCTGTAGCAACTTGATCATGCAGAGAAGGAGCTGAACTGCACACGCACTCGCTACTGTTCTCGCAAGATTATTGGCTTCTCTCCAGTGATCCAGCCTCCCTTAAAGCATGGATCCACTGCACTTTGTCGTCGAACACATCAACACGCCTGTTGACGTACACTGGTAAAGGTATCACTTCACGATGAGGAGCACACAGCACGCGTGGAGGCTTGTGCCGTTGAGTGGCTTCTCTCCAGTGATGCAGGCCACCTGGAGGCATCGGGCCAAGTGCGTTCTTTGCCGCAAGGGCCATATCTAAACAGCAACACCAGCAATGCCACCACTTCCCGACTTCAAGACAACTGGACCACATCAGTCATCTGCCATAGTTGGTGTCGGCTATGTCGTCCCCTTCTATGCACGCCAGGGTCGAGATCGGTCACTACTCAAAGAGATATGTATGTGTGTTTACATGCCTGCTGACTAGGGCTTGTTATTTCGAGGTTATCTCTGGACAACAACGGTTTTCTCCTGGCTCTTAGACCCCGATTCACCATGCGACGTGGTGTGCCACAAGAGATATAATCGGACAACGGTACCAATTTGAAGAAGACCTTCAGCTGCTATTGCCACAGCACTTTCTCATTGGCCATGCTAGGGCAACTATTGCTGCTGAAGCCAACACATCTACAGTGACTCAAGTTCACCCAAGGAAGCGCTGGGAGTTTGTGCAACGTATTGTAGATCAGGTATGGAAACGTTAGCTGAAAGAGATTGTTCCGAAGCTGAGCATCCAGGTGATGTGGTTGCTACAACAGCGTAACGCTAAAGGAGATATCGTGCGTGTGATGGATCGGCACACAGCAATTGCACACTGGCCACTTGGACGTGTACTTATGACCTATCCAGGTAAGGATGATGCTGTTCGGATAGTAGAAGTTTAAGTAGCTGGGAAGGTATACAAGCATGCAGTTCATCATCTTGAGCCGCTAGAAGTCAAAGGTGCAAGTACTGAGCAAGCTGTGATTGTTTTCATATTCATAGTAAAGAAAAGACCAAGGAACTACAAGCTACGCTATAATGTCCACTAACACCACCAGTTACTTGACAATCAGCTCATGCGATAACATTGCACAAAACTGACTGACGATACTGACGTTCTACAACTAACTGGCTATCAGCTCTAGCACGTCTTGTAGGTCCTTGGTCCTTTTCCTTCCATCCGAGTTTTCGTATTCAATTGCCATTGTTTTTGTCATGTTTTTTCTTCTCGTTGTCTTCGTCTTTTACTCGCTCATGTGTTATTTATCACTTTTCTTTCACGAGGGAGGTATGTTAGATTTATTCTCCTATTTCTGTGTAATTTACATGTACTACTGAGTACTGTGTTTGATGGTGGTGAACTACGATGCATTGATTATCATGAATGCATGTGACATGCGTCACAGATCTGGTTCTATCGCTGGCGTCTATTATGCCTGACTGCTCTCCGCCTTGGGTTTGCATTCACAACTAAATGTACTATAATTTCTGCACGGCTACATGCATGTACGATGCAATGCTGTTATGTCGTTGCCTGTTCCTACTGTCCTGGAGCTGGAAGAACCCGCTAGTCTTACTTACTACTTCTACTTTTAGTTCAACTGTTGTTACTATCTATAATCTTGCCTAAGTGGGCAGTTAATGTTTGCAACAGTTGTGCTTCGGTTTATAGTATATGAAGGAAAGTTAGAACATACGGTTCTCTGTGATTGTACTTCGAAGTAGTGTAGATGAGTGCTTGTAAGACCACAGTGTAGCGAATGTAACACACTGCATGCTGGAACTAGTTGGCCGCATGCATGCACTCTTAGCCACAACAACAAATAGCACCCGAACACATACCCTCCAGTTGCATGAGAATAGAGTTGTACATCAGTAGTACTAGTACATTGGTCCCTCTATAATCCGGCACCATTTGTGCCACGGAAATCTGCTGGATTAGGGAGGGTGCTGGATTAGAAAATCTGATCTACTGTTGCAATGTGCATGAAGAGGACATTTTGGCTACTAAAAATTGTGCTGGTTTATAGAGGGTGCTGGTTTATAAAGTGCCGGATTAGAGAGGGACGACTGTAGTACAATATTCTATAACAACGAAACACAAAAAAAGCATGATGGGAAGAATTGATCAATGTTGAGAGAGAGTGTGTGTGTGTGTGCTAGTGTTCATGAGCAACAAAAGAAGAGAAACTGAAAGAGAGAAAGAACTTGTGCCTGTGTGTTCGAGAGAGAGAGACAGACAAAGAGAGATACAGTGTACGTCAACAGAGAGAGCGACACACACACACACACACAGAAAGAGAGATGGAGAGACAGACAGAAAAAGAGAGTAAGTATGTGAGAAAGCGAGCCAATACTTCGTGCCGAGCTTGATCAATACTCCAGTCAGATAAGGACAGAACTTCCAAAAGAAATTATCACAGCAATTTACATTGTAGATACACAGGTTGAGAGAAAAAGAGAAAGAGCGACACAGAGATCAAAAGACGCAGAGAGATACAGTGTATGTCAACATGCGTGTGGAGATGTTCAACGACAAAGTGCAGTGGATCCATGCTTTGTGAGTGCGAGAGAGAGAGAGAAAGCGAGAGAGAGAGATACAGTGTACGTCAACATGCGTGTTGAGATGTTCAACGACAAAGCGCAGTGGATCAATGCTTTGTGGGGAAAGACAAAGCGAAGCGAGGCTCAACCGATGACAGGAGCTCGAGACGCAGCACTACTGAAGAGTGAAGTAGAAAAACCACACACTGTATGCAGACCAACCGCACAAATCAAGCAGGGTGCAAAGTATGCAAACGCACACAGCTAAATCGAAGTGAATCTCACACGGCTTGTGAGTGAGTGAGTGAGAGAGAGAGAGAGAGAGAGAGAGACACACACACACACACACATACAGAAGGAGAGATAGAGAGACAGACAGAAAAAGAGAGGGGGTAGCTTAATCAATGTGCGAATGTGGATTCGTGTGAGAGAATGATGATAAAGAGAAGCTATCAAAGTCGACAAGATAGATCTGATATCGTTGGTATAAGAGAAAATCAGTGGGTGTACATCCACCGCACTTGCAGACTTGAGTGTTTCTCTTGAGACAGATGCATATGGCGCTTAGTTTCTGAGTGTCAATTGGGTCATCCTGCAGGCAAGTGGTCAGTGCCTGAGTTCAATCTCGGAAAAGGTAAGAAGCTTTAGTGTGCAGTGTAGAGAAACATTATACCAAATATGCGGTCCTTAGTAGAGACTATACCAGCAGCCTCGACTAATATACTTCAAGTTCTAGTTGGATGTGTATTGAAGACAATGCTGGGGGGGGGGGGGGGGGGTTATTGGAGTTGTTGATGATCAACAGTGTATCTGTTAGGCACATGTTGCATCCATTGGTCCTCTTTGAGTGACAGTAGGCGTGCAGCCGGACAATGTTGGTGAAAGGTTTCATTACCAAAGAACTTGGAGAGAGAGAGAGAGAGAGAGATCCAGTGGATTCACGCTTCAAGGTGGCCTGCATCACTGGAGAGAAGACACTCACCCTGCACAAGCCTTAGGAAATGCCACGTGCAGTTCATCATCGTAGAGTAAAACAATCACCAGTGCAAGCTGCATTGCCGGCATGCTCCATGCCTCGCTTCAACACACCGCGTGGCATTTATCACGTAGCTCATCATGCTTCAATGTGGCCTGCATCACTTGGGAGAAGCCACTCACCCTGTACAAGCCTTCACGAGTGCTGTGTGCTCCTCATCGTGGAGTGACACCTTTTTCCAGTGTATATCCACTTCAGGCGTATTGATGTGTTCCGCGGCAAAGTGCAGATAAGTCATGCATTGAGGCAGCCTGTATCACGGGAGAGAAGCCAATCACCTTGCAAGAGCAGTAGCGAGTGCGTGTGCAATTCCTCATCGTGGAGTGCCGTTAAAACTTAAAACATGCGCCAATGGAAGTTGCTTCAGCTCCTTCTCTGCCATGATCAAGTTGCTACACAGGTCCTCATCGTGGAGTCGTATCTATGCCTCGCTTCAACACACCGCGCGGTATTTTTCACATAGCTCATCATGCTTCAAGGTAGCCTGCATCACTGGGGAGAAGCCCCTCACTCTGTACAAGCCTTCACGAGTGCTGTGTGCTCCTCATCGAGGAGTGACACCTTTTTCCAGTTATATCTACGTCAGGCGTATTGATGTGCAGATAAGTCATGCATTGAGGCAGCCTGTATCACGGGAGAGAAGCAAATCACCTGGCAAGAGCAGTAGCGAGTGCTGTTCCTCATCGTGGAGTACCGTTAAAACTAAAAAACATGCGCCAATGGAAGTTGCTACACAGGTCCTCATCGTGGAGTCGTATCTTTTCCAGTGTACGTCAACAGGCATGTTGATGTGTTCCGCGACAAAGTGCAGTGGATCCATGCTTTGAGGCGGCCTGAATGACTGGAGAGAAGCCAATCACCTTGCGAGAGCAGTAGTGAGTGCGTGCGTAGTTCCTCGCCGTAGAGTAACGTAGAACATGCACAAGTGTAAGCTGCATGGCACCCTTCACATCTCGCTTCAGCTCGTTCTCTGCCATGATCAAGTTGCTACAGACCTTGCACGCTGATTCCATACACCACTGCCACAGGTTATGTCTGTCAGCTAGCTACAGCAACAATATCCTCTTCATGAATGTTCAAAACTATTTTCTCGGGTGAAAATCAGCTCTCCACTGTCTACAACACAGCATGATCGCATGTGCATGGACAGGATCCGACTGCGATGCAGCTCTCCTGGAAGGAAGCAAAGTTCTCCTGTCGCCAATGCCATCGCTTGTCAGTGTCACTCAAGAAAAAATAAATTTCAATTTCAGAAGCTACGAATTCAACGCATTCCAGTCTGCTTCCACCAAGACTACTACAGGGCATCTGATTTGACAAGGTATATCAGTAGGACTTGGAAAAGTCACAGTAACAGTTAACAGTTTGCAAGATCACTAGCCATTACAACAAGTATCAGAACATCAAAACAAACCTCGTGTAGATCCACAATTTCACATTCAACCCATCGATCTACAATTTTAGGTTCCCTTTCCCGCCAGCTGGACGTGCATGCATGCATGCTCTCACCAGGCCGGGAGTCGCCAAATGCCGGTACTTGACGACTCCCTGGCTCTCACTTGTCAGCCAGCTCACACGTCTTGTCGTGCACGCGCAGACGTCCAGCACACACGCGTGTCGAAATGTGTTTTTTGGCGGGTAGTCGGCAAAAAATTAAGTGAGGGTCCCTTTAGTCCTTGACGACGGGCAGGAACGGATTCAACTGCCCGCCAGTGCCAGTACGGCAGTAGCCACTGAACTGACTCTACTTCAAGGTCTTTCATTGGTTACTAATAAAATAACTAAAGCAGAAGAGCGACTGTTTGCAACCACAAATGTCATCATGGCGCTCCAACATTTGATCTGGAACTGGGAGAAAGAAGCCCCTTTGTTGAACGATATTGGCGATGCGAATGAGCTCCTCCGAAAAGTTGAGAAAGAGACTGAAACTTTTATTGCCGAGTCGCTCGCGAAGGAGATCTTGGACGAGCCGGATGAGCCTCAACCAAAGCGCGCAATGCTCAGCAACCTGCAGGATCCACGCAATTTGCCGAGGTTTCCGATCAAGACGTGGGAAAAATCCGTAGGAACAGAACAGCCAGAATGCCCGATGCCCAGTCGACAATGTCAATGGCACCGCGAGAAAAAAAGCACTATGGACTACTACAAAAAACTGTACCAGAAAACAATCACAAAACACAATGCAAGTGTGTCTGTCATGTATCTCTTTATTTGGCTTGGGTGCACACGGGAAACACGTTCCAGTCACTCATACTCGGCCAGAACCGCTGTTCATCCAGCCCTTGCCGCTATCGCGGCGCGGGCTGGATTCCGCGGTACTGCCCTCGTACTCGTGCAGGAACCTGTACCTCCGCCGCCACTAGCACAGCAGGGGACTCAGGCACAGCAGGAACAAACATGCTCCTTGAGCCACGCAGGCACATAGCACCACAACGCACCAGGGCAAACCCAATGGTCCTTTTTTTAGCAGTCCTCTGATCCGATGACTCTTGACTTGAGTGTTACACACAAACATCACTGTTAGAAATCCGCTGCCCCTAACAGAGAGGGGCGTGACCAAAAAAGGCAACATGTACATGTTCGCTCTCCCATGCCGTTTGGGCGGCTTGGGTATCACCAAGAGTTCATAACCCCCAAGAGTGTGCAACGGGAATAGTCTAGACCGATCCTTTTCAGTATCTATGTTCCGGCCCGTCCGTCGATTCTGCCCATCCTAAGATGGGCAGGTGCCCATCTTAGGATGGGTGGAGGGGGTGCCCATCCTAGGATGGGATAGGTTCGATTGATGGAGATCCGGTTTTTTCGTTTTCCCGCCGAAAACGTGCTTTTATAGATTTATAAACGTGGTTTATATTATACTTTTTTTTTCTTTCTTTTTTGGGAGGGTGGATCCGAAGTACAGTAGACATTACTAGTCCGGACGAGTCAGAGCGAGGGCGATTCACGGCTTGGTCTGGAACGTAAACATTTTTCCGAAAGCAAGCTTCTTCTCCAAAATTCGAAATTTCCTTCCAAAAATGCCGTCGTCCTTGACCTCGAAGCTGAATGTTGTTAGGATAGAAAATTAGCGAAGATGTAGCCGACCCATTCTGGCAAGCCGTGTGCCCTCTGGATATGCAGTTGTTCGCCATGGTCAACAATCTTCTTCTCCTTCGTTCGTACTTTCACTTTCCTGACCACGAATACAAGCGGTACCCATGCTCAGGTTAGTGTTTATTTGTCTGTCTATGCACATACATGTAATACAATGTACTGTTCGTGCTGCAGGCACTGGCCGATCATGGAAATAGAGGAAGCAGCCAGCTTTCTTTGAATTCTCGTGCTTTCAACAAAAAATATGTACACGCTTTCCTTGGCTCCTCTTTCCCACCGCCACCATGCATGCACAATTGAGCTTGCTTGAATGCCCTGCAGTGCAGAATGCTCCCACCACCGCAACCACCACCGCCGCCAGCAGCAGCAGCACCACCACCATGACCACCACCACCATCACCGTGACCACCACTATAGAAGCATTGTCGTGCACGGCACGTCTGCAAGAGAAATTAATAGTATGCCAGTGCTGTAATGCCCTGCAGTGCAGTGTGCTCCCGCCACCACCACTATGGAAGCATTGTCACGCACTGTACATCGATCCACACGAGAACATATGCCAGTGACTTGCTAGCACCGCCATGCTGCATGCGGACCATTTCGTGAAAATTATCGATAATGCTGGATAGCTCCTTAGGGCATGTTCGATTGGTAAGGATCGGGATCCAGATCTCAGATCCCTCGGATCCTTCAGATTCAACTGAACACTTTATCTTGGACCTTGACTGTTGCCATGTTGATAATGGCGCTCACAAGGCACCCAAAAGGGCGAACGTCGTACTCATCGCGTGCGTCGTACAAAAAGTCAACAAGCTCTATCTCCATCCACGTGTGCGTACCACCGGATGACCGGATCCAAATCCGAAGGATCCGGATCCGGATTCGACCAATCGAAAGGGTGCGAATCCATTGGATCCGGTGGATCGGGATCCCGATCCTACCAATCGAACATGCCCTAAGTCTATGCAATAAAATAGTTGTTTTCTTCGCACAGTACCATTTAAACAATATCCGGCCAGGTTTGTACCTAACATTTTTTCGAAAGGTAATTTCTCAAATGTTGCCTTGAGTACATTCTCAGCAACATAGCGGGCCAGTTTCAAATAATTGGACTGCAAACTTGCATCGCTGGTTGTTGCAGCTCCATCACAGGTCGTATCACAGGAAATTGAGTCCAGCTCCACTTCTAGGTTGGGTGACACGTGATGGGCATCACTTCCTGCATGCTGGTGCATGTGACTCAAGAGCTCTGGCTGGCAAGCAGTTTTAGACTGCAGGTGCAATACAAGATTTGTCTGCGATGTGCTATGCATTGTGCATTGCATTTCTCGAGAGACACTTCACGCTATGTGAAAAAAAGAATTTCGCTCGATGTGGTATTGTGCATCGTGCAGTGCAACTTTCCCACAAACCTGGACTCAAAGCACCTTATAGCTGTGGTTTACAGCAAAGATTTTCCTATTTGCGACTCTTGGTTTAATGGGTGCAGTAGCATGCATGTGCCTGGTGATAGTGTTGCAATGGATCATAGTGAGGGTGTAGCAGTACTTGTGCACTGATTGTTGTGAAACCACAAGTTCTCGAGAGTGAAAGGCCTTCTCGCTTGTGACATTGTGTTCGTTCCAATGCAGTTGTATCCCGACTCCGCCGTACCGTTGATGTTTACGACGTAGTATACGCTACATGCGCTATGTGCGGTTTGCTGAGTGCGCTGTAGTTGTATGTTGTATGTGTATGCTTTTCTCATATACGCTGTCATTTTCACGCTATAACTACCTGGTGGTTTTAGTGTTAGTTTCAGTTAGTTCAGTTGTTTCAGTTGTTCATTCATTGTTCATTGTTATTAGTCGATGGAAGTGAAATATATTGTTGAGAATAAATAGTTGTCCTCGTGCCGTGTGGGGTCGTTCGTTCCTGATACTTTAGAGAACCAGAGGGTTCACAACATTTGGCGACCACGCCAGGATACGAAGCGAGCATGGCACAGGAACTATGGATCATTGAAGCCAGCTTTATCGCCAACGGAATTCGGTATGGATTTGAAGGCGATAGGTTGAGAGAATACGTGGAGAAGAGGCTCCGACAGAGCGAGGAGTTTGAAGAGCGCAGTGCTAGACGGCAAGAGTGTGCGCTCCGCGCAGAGTTTAACGAAAAGCTCAAGAAGATGGCCGAGCGCATCGCCGTCAGTACATATTATGAGGAAGCAAAGCGAGATTTGCTTGCCTCGCCCGGAAGGACGCCGGACAAGGCGTGTAAGACTTTGCTTACAGACAAGCAGCGGTCAGAAGAGTGCTTGAAGCCAGTGGGAGGATCAGATCCAAGGCCCACTGCGTCGGTACAGAGCATGGCGACATCGGTCGGAGACGCTCAGAAGCAGCTGGAGTCTCGGCCGAACAACGTAGAGGCGCAAGACGTAGAGGCGCAAGACGTAGAGGCGCAAGACGTAGAGGCGCAAGACGTAGAGGCGCAAGACGTAGAGGCGCAAGACGTAGAGGCGCAAGACGTAGAGGCGCAAGACGTAGAGGCGCAAGAGTTAGAGGCGCAAGAGTTAGCGCAAGAGTTGCAGGCGCAAGAGTTGGAGGCGCAAGAGTGGGAGGCGCAAGAGTGGGAGGCGCAAGAGTTGGAGGTGCAAGAGTTGGAGGCGCAAGAGTTAAAGGCGCAAGAGTTAAAGGCGGAAGAGTTAGAGGCGCAAGACTTAGAAACGCAAGGCGTAGAAGCCGAGAAAACGAGAAGGGCGATACTACTGGTTAGCACGGACGAAGTAAGCGGCGAGACGGTGTGGAACACAGAGATCCGATGTGTGTCCTCGGATTCCGCGCCCGCCCCGTGTCGAAGCAGTGTACCAGTGACCATGTTGTGTGTGACAGCCCACATCGTCGAGCTTTATGACATTATCGGTTGTGTGTTGTCTGGTCCAGCGTCTGCCCCCTGTCGAAGTGGGTCGGTGACAGTGTCGTGTGTGACAGTCCACAGCGGCAAGCTTCGCGATGTCGAGTTTTCTGAATTGGTGGGCATTAGTGATATTCTACCATGGCCACCACCCCAGCAGCAGACGACGCGTAGTAAGCCCCAAATCGTTTGACTTGTGAGTTGTTGTACGGCGGTGAGAAGCCCTTTGGTGGGGAGAATGTTGTGAAACCACAAGTTCTCGAGAGTGAAAGGCCTTCTCGCTTGTGACATTGTGTTCGTTCCAATGCAGTTGTATCCCGACTCCGCCGTACCGTTGATGTTTACGACGTAGTATACGCTACATGCGCTATGTGCGGTTTGCTGAGTGCGCTGTAGTTGTATGTTGTATGTGTATGCTTTTCTCATATACGCTGTCATTTTCACGCTATAACTACCTGGTGGTTTTAGTGTTAGTTTCAGTTAGTTCAGTTGTTTCAGTTGTTCATTCATTGTTCATTGTTATTAGTCGATGGAAGTGAAATATATTGTTGAGAATAAATAGTTGTCCTCGTGCCGTGTGGGGTCGTTCGTTCCTGATACTTTAGAGAACCAGAGGGTTCACAACACTGATAGTTGGTAATGGCATGAGTACATAACCAAGAGTGGGCAACTCGATGATCCCTCTGCCCACGGCAGAAAGTTTCATCACTTCGGTTTTTGTGGGCCATTGGGCTCACTAATACCATCATGCATAGCCAGAGATCAAAACTTGTACATTACAGCTACGGTAGTTGAGGCAGAACAATGAACTGTGGATCCATGCCTACTGAACCTGATGAAACACTCTATCTACATGGCACATGTAGAAATATATGCGCGCTTGCTCATAATCATTGGATTTCGAAGCCGATCGTACCTTATGTTAGTAGTTGCACATTCTTAGCAGTTATGTAGTTTGATCATAACGTTACGATAGATTATCAATACTGGTGGAAACGTTATGCTGGTTGCATATTTTGTACCCGGTGTGCCATGACCAGGCATGCTAATTCATCGGATATTAGCAAGTTTGCCTGGCTGCTGGGTGTTGTATCTTAGCCTCACTGTACTACATACTAGTATACGATAGGTTTAGTTTTCCTAAATTGCTTCTTTATAACATTCAGTTTGTTTTGCTGCAATCTTTTCACGTGTTTTGCAGGATTGTAGCCAGGGTGAATACCATTATCATGAGCGAAGGTCTCTGAGAACCCATGTCTGAAAGCTGGTCATGTTGGCCCAACGATGACTTTCATTGCCTGTATCCGCCGCCTTCATACTGGAATGAACTGGAACATGTTCACTCTCTGTTTCTCATGTAGAAGGACGGAACAGATTGTTTGTCTGTCTCTGTGGATCACCGAAGGCTGAACAGTACAGTTGGAAGAATATTGGATCTCACGAAGTGACTGAATCTGAAGCGGCTGACATGCATCTGCACAGCGCTTTCTTTCTGAGATTTGCTTCAAGGCAGGTTATTGTGTACAATTTTGTCCACAGTATTCCTATATTTGCCAAACGTATTTCTCTGATAGTATTGTGACTACACACGCGCAATGATCTCTCCATCATCAGTCTTTCGCAATGATGTGGCTCACTGATGACAGCATGCATAGCCATAGATCAAATGAGCAGCTAAGGTAGTTGAAGCAGAAGAATGGATCAATGCATCCTGAACCTGGTGCACTGCCTATATGCACTCTCAGTAGTATTTGTAACGTGTTAAAGGGGAAGTTAAGGCAAAAATTAAAATTTCACCAGTTGTAGTCTTCGGGGTGCTGAGTCGAATGGTCTTGGTCCGAGGAAGCTGAGACGCTCCCTTCCTACTTGAATCCCAATCGAACTCGCGCACTTCCACCGAAACTGGGTGACTGCGCCCTACGAGATGGGGATTTGTATGCAAAATGTCACTAAAAGCGCCATTTCGTTCTTATAAAAGCACGGATGACCGCGATTGGCCCATATGTTGTAGTCTTTGGGACGCTGAGTCGACTGGTTTTGGTCCGAAAAGGCTGCGATGCAGCGTTCCTCCTTTATTCCCAATCGAACATGGTTGAAGAAGCGGTCAAGTGCTCCTGGGTGCCCAAATCACCTGGTCACCACGCCAGCAGGTGACAACTTTCACACCAAGGTTCAACTCGGGTTCAACTCGAGTGACAGGACTGCACCCAAAAAAGGTCAAACAGGCTAGTAAGTTGTACCCTGCAGGCACGGTGACCAGGTGACTGGTGTACGCAGGAGCACGTGACCGCTTCTTCAACCATGTTCGATTGGGAATTAAGGAAAAACGCCGCATCGCAGCCTTTTCGGACCAAAACCAGTCGACTCAGCGTCCCAAAGACTACAACATATGGGCCAATCGCGGTCATCCGTGCTTTTATAAGAACGAAATGGCGCTTTTAGTGACATTTTGCATACAAATACCCATCTCGTAGGGCGCAGTCACCCAGTTTCGGTGGAAGTGCGCGAGTTCGATTGGGATTCAAGTAGGAAGGGAGCGTCTCAGCTTCCTCGGACCAAGACCATTCGACTCAGCACCCCGAAGACTACAACTGGTGAAATTTTAATTTTTGCCTTAACTTCCCCTTTAACTATGAAGTATCAACATTGCTTCTCTTCTATGTGGGTGGTGTGAGTGATGTCAGATGGTCTGTACTGCCATGGCCGATGGTGTTCAATGGAAGATGTTGGGTTGGGCCTTTGTGCCCTCTTGCAATATGCTGTTGCAGCCTGAAGGCAATGAAAAAGTTGCTGATCTGCTTTCAAGCCGCTTAGAATGCCACCGTTATGTGCATTACATATTTGCATAATTATGTTTTGTACTGGAGTGTGAATGTGCGGCAAGGGCGTGCACATGTAAGTATATCGCACTGCAAACAGCCTAAGAGTTCACGTGGTATGTGATAAGTACACTTTTGGAAAGTGCGTGCACAGTCGAATCATGTGATGTTAAAACAGCCTTCGTGCTCCTCCCTGAATGGCTGCACAAGTAGAAATCTCCGTCTTCCTTTGCTTCTTTTTGCTTGAGCTGGCATGGTGGTCGTAGAGTTGGAAATTATCAAGTATGATAACAATCGTTGTTTGGTCTGGAGACAAGAATGCATTTGGATATTTGTCCCAGGACTGCATGGCTTCCCAAACTGCATGTTGAATGCCATAGATGAATATTGTTCGGTTCAAGAAAGCACTCGTGGGTCTGTCTGGCTATTGTGAGCTCTCGCTAGTCCATTTCCATAGCACTTGCTCTGGATTCACTCGCTGGAATATTCTCCAGTATAGAACAAAACGTTTAGAGAACCTACTGGTGATATTAGTACCGGTATGTTAGACTAGTTTCTCCGCACTGTACCGCAGTTTTTGTTATCACACACATGTGGGTTATATAGTTTATCTACAATCCAGCATGATGTTCTTCCAAGAACGCCCCCGACCTAGGCCCTCGGAACGACGTTCTTGGGTGTGCAACATCACGTATAGTTCTAAATCGTAGAATTTAGCGCAGGATTTTAGTGATCACGGTTCCAAATGCATGTCATTGCACTCCACCTTTGGGATTAATTAAGAGCTGCATGCATGCCAAAGCTTGTCATAAAAGAAGAGCAGACTTTAATAGGCATCTTGTACGCATGATTTCTAAAATGTAACATCCCTGCCGAAGAGTGTTCTTCCATACTACAGTAGAGTCGAGCGTCCAAGAACGTTGTGTCCAAGAGGTTAGCCTGGGGTGTTCTTATTTTTCAGCCATCCGGCTGCGGTCTTGTAGCATGTTCTTAGAAACAATCATGTTAGGATCATAATTATGTATCCCAAAAGCTGCCGGAAAACCAACACCGCCATTCTTAACTTTAGGCGGTGGCGTTCTTAGCATTTCAGGCTGGACATTCTTGGGCAACACATTCTTCGGCGCCTGACTCTACTGTCTGTAGTACTGTACATGAAATACAGCTACTACAACTGTAGTAATATAGAATGCCGATTATCCGAATGATTGATTGTCCGAACTGCTCAGGCTGCATGGCGGCAGGCTGTCATCAACATGCATCCCATGATAATTTCGAGGAGCTGGAGTGTGTGCCGAAAAAAATGAGAAATAAAAGTATGCATGAAGAAATGAGTATGTTTTAGATGAGTGTTTCCCCACGCCCTTATCCGAACATACATGCACTCGATCGCCATAACCACTGGAGGTGACTCCATGCAAAGAGGAGTGCAGACCATCAGAGCTCTTAATATACTTTAAAGCAAAGCAAACACGACACACACACAGAGCTTCAGAACCTGAGGGAGTATGATATGGGTATGTCACAAGTACTTCCAGGTCCCGAAGCTTTCGTCTCAACAAAGGATCATAATCGACGACTTGTAATGAACTACATTTTGGCGGTATTATACCGTACTTGTTTACATTCAATTTAGGAATGAGTTTAAAGCATGAGAACTATCCACAGCAGACATTCTCACTGTTCGGAGTTGCCAAAAAAGTGGTGCATGTACAAATCAGGGATGGGTACAATACCAACATCTGAGGTGAGTCTATCAGGAAAGTGAATGTCGTCCACTCTATAAAATGGGGTTCCTCAAGAAAGATGTGATTTTGCAGCCATGGACGTTTCCAGCCAGGTGACTGTATATACAGTGATCTAAGTTATGCAAAGCTTGACATGAATGATTGGCTGGACACGTCGAAGAGAAGGAAGAGAGAAGCAGACCAACCTTACACCAGCTGAGTGTAGTGGCCCAAAACAACAAACTAATTCTGTGTGGCTTTAGAGGAGCTGGGCAAGATGTGTACAGTGAATTAAACAATACAGTAAACGTGGGAGAAGAAGTGACAAGACTGAGTATGATACACTGTGCCAGCACAGTGCACATACTAGTGCAACTGTAGGTCACTCGACTGTAGATACACAGAGCGCATTCTACATCATACAAAAGATGTTGAGCTAGGCAGCAGTGGCTGGCATTTACCGACATGCACCAATGCCAATGCGCGGCTTGAGCAAATATTACAAGCCTCGGAACACCCATACGCCATTTTAGAGACAGAACAAGGCGATGAGTAAGCACCAAAGGATTATATGAATAGCGGCCAGGCAATAATTCAGGCCACTGCTGCTAATCAAGGACTAGTTACTAGTACTAGTATGTTGTCAGTGTACCCTGAAACGATGCAATCACAGCGAACGTGATACATGCACATCATGTTGCCTGGTTCTTGGTTAAAAGTTGTATCTTCAATGCTTGAGGTTTGTGGGGTCCCTCCAGCTTCTCAGAGTCCTGCACAAAAAAGATAAAAGCAAGTGCAGGTAGAATAATAGTAAGCTCACATAAAACCTCTTCGTCTTGCTAACGAATTTCGTGATTAAATCCACAGCTTGGGAACGAGGCTACAGGAAAATAAAGTTCAACCATAATAATGCAAAAAGGCAACTTTAGCTGATCATGTTTTTGGCAGCAACACTATACTGTTTGTATAGGAGAGTTGGCTTGGTGTATTCATGCCAAATGCACTCCCTATAGTATTGTATTACTGTACTTCATCATTTTACTTGGGCATTCATTCCCAGTAGCCCTAATGTCTTCTAACAGAGTGCGCAAGGTACTGCATATTCGGCGCATATTTTATTTTCGGCTATTATCGGCCTGTGCATTTTTAATTCGGAAAGTGGTGGACATCACGCAACTGAATTGTAAATAAAAAGGGGTTTGTCAACTGACAACCGCATACTTTTTCGACATCACTAATATAAGAATATTTCGTCCAGCGCATGCGCCAAGAGTGAATAGCAACTGAATAGAGCGATTGTCATTTGACAACCCCCCTTTTATTTACTAGAGGAAACGCAAAAGGTAACAAAATTATGTAACCAAAGGTGAAAAGGCACTGAACGAACTGTCAACCTACGAATACAACCTCAGTGCAACAACGTGCTCTTCCTGCTTACACAAGCAAAAAGAGAAAGAGCACGTTGCTGCACTGAGGTTGTACTCGTAGGTTGACACTTCGTTCAGTGCCTTCTCCCCTCTTATTTACTGGGCATTTGTAGCCTAAAATTTGTTTTGCAAGGCTCAATGTGACAGTGTATACAGTCAACTTCGCTAATAACGACTTCGGATATAACGACAATTCGCGAATAACGACAGAGTTCCCATGCCCAGAGCAAAGTCCCATCCTACTGTAATACCTATAATGAGACTTCGGGTATAACGACACTTCGCGAATAAGGACACTTTTCTGATGCCCCGCCGCCGAGTGTCGTTATAAGCGAAGTTGACTGTACAGCAGTACAGGCTGAAATTTCAATGTGGCCGAGATGTGTTTTTGCCCTGGGGAGGCTGCAATTTAAAAGCGTCGAAAATTTGCATACTTTACAACACAGTACTGAGCATGCGGTGAGCTGATAACGAAATGAATTGGAGGTACTAATAATGCTAAGGGATTCGGGGGCGCATCAAAGGGGTCAGCACCAAGGAATGGGATAGATTTGTGCCCAGTTCAGGTATGTATATTGGGTATAGAACGGAAATTAATGGCTTAGCCTCGGGCGACTCCTACCAGTATTGCCACCAATGGCCCATGGCTGCTGATCTCTGTGATAGAAATGAGACGTGTATGTGAAACCAAAATACGGCTTTTCAAGATATACTGTAAGACATGTTATTATAATGAGTCGCTAATTTAACGATTGTCCAAAATTCATAGGTTAACGAGAAGATATGTTAACGATCTTGCAGTATTCTGCCATATCCACACACAGCATATATGAAGCAGTAAGGCCTCAACGGATCTTATTATAACGAAGAAATGTCATCCGTTAAAACGTTAGATTTGCTTCCTCGTTATATATATATATATACATGTCTTACAGTATGTGCATTTTGTGAAGATCTGATGTAAGTCATTAGGGACACCTTGTTGGGTCTTGCCAACATTCAATTATTATGATGTTCATATCTATGTAATAACATTAATGGAATTATCAGCAAGAATCAATAACCCCAAGAGTATGCAGCTTTGTACATGGAGTCTGCCACAACACGTTGACCAAAGTACATGAACCTAGACACGAGCTGGGGAATCAGCTGAGCTGCTGCGTCATTTATGATCTGCTATAGTTTCCAGTCTCCATGGAGGTTTTTCTTGGAGACGTCGAATCTACAGTATTAGGTGTGAAACTGTTGTACTAAACCGCAGGAGATAGAATCTATTCAGCTCGGACAACATTTCACTACGTACGGAAGGAAGTACGCCGATCAAAGCTTGCTACACTCCCATTTAGTCAACTTAACGGCCCGAATAATGCTTGGGTCATGAACTCATCGCTGTTGGTCTTTCGAGGGTGCCTGATGATGGTTGTTAATGCACAGCACCAGCCGGGCCAAATGACAAGATCAGAGACATAGATCTTCCTAGTTCAATTGCTGAAACGTGACTTGTGCAAACGTTATGTAGCAAAAGGAACTGTACTATGGCACTACACGCCATTCACAATAATCAAAAATGCCCACTTGACAAAACAGAATTTCATCAACAGGGCCCCGGGATTTTTTCTTCTGTACATATGCATTATGGAGTCATAGCATAAGGGAGACGGCACGGTAGACTTTCAGCCTAAATCATAACGAGGGCCAGCTGGGCAGCTCAAAAGAGAGCTCTATGCACTATTGGCAGAGTGGTATACATGAATAGAGAGTGACCACCCAGTGCGTGAAGCTTTTCGTGTCACGTAAGAAAATTTCAAAAATTGATAATGTGGGTTCAACCCCGGGCTGCCAGTGACAGTTGCCCTTACTGCCTTAGGGTCAAGTGCGATACATACATGCTCGCATATAGCATCGCTTGACTGACCCATGCTTGGGCCAGTGGGTCAAGTCCGCGATCACGAGTTGCATAAACCACAGATCATGTAGAGTCTCCATGGATCCAATCTGTGTACTGTAAAAGCAGAAATTTTCGGTGGTGTAATATTTTCAGAATTCTCCAAAATCGGCGGTTCGGTGGAGGGAAATTTTCGGTAATACCCGCTTTCCAGGTAAGGGTGCTAGTACTACTCAGTAGTATCGGAAAATTCGGTGCATTTTTTCAGTAAAAATTGTCGGCACCGAAGTTACCGAAAATAAAACACCACTGAAAATTTCTGCTTTTACAGTACATCATTTTGGGTATCATGATCTCGTGTTGTTTCCTTGGGTGCTACGACTCCCTGACATGCATTGATCCATGGCATGGTATGATTTGGGCGATTTCAGCCAATCAGTAGACGTTCTGAGAGGGGTGTATTCAACGATACACCCCGCTCAGTTCACATGGGTCGCGCCAAGAGTGAATATTGGGAGGAGTCTTGGGAAAGTGCCCTGGGAGAAATGGATTGCACCATTGTATACATGTACTGCATTTCCCATAATTTCAGCCCTCACCATCGTCTACACGGATTTCAAAAGCGTCGACCTCCATTTTGAAAACATGGTGGCTGGCGCCGCGCTACCCGTAGGCGCACGTGCCCCTCGCGTGTCTTAGCGCGAGCTTCGATCTACAGATCATGTCGCCCATATCCCACTCATTTTCCTATGTTTCAGTATTTCTTCGAACTCGCAGCTTTTGCTTCGCTCGTGCTTCAGCTCCACGCTGTAGTCTGAGTTTAGTTCTCTTGTCTTCTTCCAGCAGAATACTGCAAACTCTACAGCGCGTCGAGCTTCTCCTGGAAGAGTTTCTTTTGCGTCGAGACAGGCTGTCGATCGTTTCAGTCCTATCTTGCCGTCGTCTCATGAGCGCCCGAAAGCAACAGTATCTATTTTCTTGTCGTTCCATTTTCTGGCGAACTCATTCACCTACTTCTTCTTCCTTTATGAAAGCTTCAGGTGGCTGAGTTCTCCCACTAGCCACAATCATGCCTTGGAAAAGAACAGGATATTCCTAAAGTATGTACAGCCAGTGCAGTGATGTCAGTGTACTGCACTGCAAAAAGCACCTGCATGCAATCCGCGTAGTTGTTTGTTTTGTCAAGAAAGAATCCCTTTCGCACTCGTGCGGGCCGTGAGGGCGCAGCACGGAAACGGGTCTATTGAATTCATTTCTTGGTCGATTTTGACAACCAATACGTCGTTGTTTTTCTTTTTTCACTGGCTATCCTTTCTCCGCTTCCGAATTGCGATGCCGTCCACCTGGAAAGCCTTGAAGTGAAACGAGTGGAGGCCGGTTAGGGAGGTAATTTTCGGCCAAACGGCCATCAAATCGAAAAATTCGAAGCGGACGATCTGTTGGTATCTATCGAAAGAAGATGTTGGTCCATAAAAAATCTTTGGAAACTACACCGTATGTACCAAGGAATTACGGTAAGTTTGAGAATTTTGGTACATAAGCTTCACGCTGATTGGTCAATTAGCGCGACCGTTGACAAACGGGCCAGTGACGCTTTGTACAGCGTTGGTGAGGGCTGAATTTCCTCGTGCTATGTCCTCAGGAAAATATTTTTATACGTATACCCTTCATATACTCATAGAATAATCAATCGTATCTGCAGTCAACCACGGGTATAACAACCCACGGATAGTGACACTATCTTCAGACCTAGTAACAATATAGCTGTATATTTTCAACCCCGTGAATGACGACAACTCCCAAATAGCAACACTTTTCTCATGACCGATCAAGGGTCGTTCGTTACTGGCAAAGTTAGCTGGACATCATGTCATGTAGTCAGTATTACTTCAAGCAGGGACAATGAAATACACCCCCGCCCCCATTCCTGCAGAGGGAACAGTGCTGTGTCCAGGTCCGCATGCAGCATGGAGGTGCTAGTAAGTCACTGGCATATTTTCTCTTGTGGATCGATGTACAGTGCGTGACAATAGAGAGGTTCTGCACAACGAAAATTCGAACGAAGTTTCGCGACAGGCCTTGCGAAAATGTGTACGAATTTTCGCACGAACTTTGTGTTCTGCACATTTTCGTAGTTTGCACGCGCCAAGTGCACCTACGACATGACCCAATCTCACGAAACTTCCTACGAAAGTTCATTTCGCGTTCCCTGCAAGTTTCGCGTCCAAAGTTGCGAAAGTTCGTGCGAAGTTTCTCACTATGTGACGTAGAGCGAAAGTTCGTACACATTTTCGTTTTGCAGAACCTCTCTAATGCTTCCATAGTGGTGGTGGTGGTGGTGGTGGTGGTGGTGGTGGTGGTGGGAGCATACTGCACTGCAGGGCATTACAGCACTGGCATACTATTATTTTCTCTTGCAGACGTGCCATGCACAACAAAGCTTCTAGTTCTATAGTGGTGGTCACGGTGTGGTGGTGGTGGTCACAGTGGTGGTGGTCATGGTGGTGGTGGTGCTGCTGCTGCTGGTGGTGGTGGCGGCGGTGGTAGTTGCGGTGGTGGGAGCATTCTGCACTGCAGGGCATTAAAGCAAGCTCGATTGTGCATGCATGGTGGCGGTGGGAAAGAGGTGCCAAGGAAAGTGTGTACATATTTTCAAAGAAAGCTGGCTGCTTCCTCTATTTCCATGATCGGCCAGTGCCTGCAGCACGAACAGTACATTGTATTACATGTATGTGCATAGACAGACAAACAAACACTAACCTGAGCATGGGTACCGCTTGTATTCGTGGTCAGGAAAGTGAAAGTACGAACGAAGGAGAAGAAGATTGTTGACCATGGCGAACAACTGCATATCCAGAGGGCACACGGCTTGCCAGAATGGGTCGGCTACATATTCGCTAATTTTCTATCCTAACAACATTCAGCTTCGAGGTCAAGGACGACGGCATTTTTGGAAGGAAAATTTCGAATTTTGGAGAAGAAGCTTGCTTTCCGAAAAATGTTCCTTCCACGCAGGCAGCATGCCACGCGCCAGGTCACTGGTCAGGCGTGTGAACAAGGTGAACTATGTCGGCAGATCGACGTTTACGTTCCAGGCCGACAGTTTTTTTACCAAGCTAGCCGTGAATCGCCCTCGCTCTGACTCGCCCGGCTACGAAGGAGTAATTTTACAACTCATCAAGCCAGCTAAAGGTCTCTGATATGATGCAGAGCTGCAAGTGACGGATATCGGTCATTTGCAGCCACTACTTTGAGCCTCCTGGTCGTTGCAATCTGATACATAAGGATGGGCAGGGGGGGGTGCCGGACTTAGGATGGGATACGTAAAAGTCGTTCATGCATGATGGAGATGCCGCGCGCGCGCGCGGGTCTTTTTTCACGTGGAATTGGGTTTTTTCGTTTTCCCGCGTGTAAAAGGAACCTGATTTTTGTAGATCGATGGCTGAATCTGAAATTGTGGATCTACACGATTTTTGTTTTGATGTTTTGATACTTGTTGTAATGGCTAGTGATCTTGCAAACTGTTACTGTGACTTCTCCAAGTCCTACTGATATACCTTGTCAAATCAGATGCCCTGTAGTAGTCTTGGTGGAGGCAAAGTGGAATGCATTGAATTCGTAGCTACTGAAATTGAAATTTATTTTTTCTGGAGTGACACTGACAAGCGATGGCATTGGCGACAGAAGAACTTTGCTTCCTTCCAGGAGAGCTGCATCACAGTCGGATACTGTCCATGCACATGCGATCATGCTGTGTTGTAGACAGTGGAGCGCTGATTTTGACCCGAGAAAATATTTTTGAACATTCATGAAAAGGATATTGTTGCTGTTGCTAGCTGACAGACATAACCTGTGGCAGTGGTGTATGGAATCAGCTTGCATGGTCTGTAGCAACTTGATCATGCAGAGAAGGAGCTGAAGCGAGATGTGAAGGGTGCCATGCAGCTTACATTTGTGCATGTTCTAACGTTACTCTACGATGAGGAACTGCACTTGCTACTGCTCTCGCAAGGTGATTGGCTTCTCTCCAGTGATTCAGGCCGCCTCAAAGCATGGATCCACTCCACTTTGTCGCGGAACACATCAACATGCCTGTTGACGTATACTGGAAAAGATACGACTCCACGATGAGGACCTGTGTAGCAACTTGATCATGGCAGAGAAGGAGCTGAAGCAACTTCCATTGGCGCATGTTTTAAGTTTTAACGGTACTCCACGATGAGGAACTGCACACGCACTCGCTACTGCTCTTGCAAGGTGATTGGCTTCTTTCCCGTGATACAGGCTGCCTCAATGCATGACTTATCTGCACTTTGTCACGGAGCACATCAATCCGTCCGACGTAGATATTCACTGGAAAACGGTGTCACTCCACGATGAGGAACACACAGCACTCGTGAAGGCTTGTACAGGGTGAGTGGCTTCTCCCCAGTGATGCATGCCACATTGAAGCATGATGAGCTATGTGATAAATACCGCACGGTGTGTTGATGCGAGGCATGGAGCACGCCATGCAGCTTGCACTGGTGATTGTTTTACACTACGATGATGAACTGCTCGTGGCATTTGCTAAGGCTTGTGCAGGGCGAGTGTCTTCTCTCCAGTGATGCAGGCCACCTCGCAGCGTAGATCCACTGCATCTCTCTCTCTCTCCAAAATTTTTGGTAATGAAACCTTTCACCAACATTGTCCGGTCGCACGCCTACTGTCACTCGAACAGGACCAATGGATGCAACTTATGCCTAACAGATACTCTGTTGATCATCAACAACTCCAATACCCCCCCCCCCCCCTATTGAGGCTGCTGGTATAGTCTCTACTAAGGACCACCTATTTGGTATAATGTTTCTCCACACTGCACACTAAAGCTACTTACCTTTTCCGAGATTGAACTCAGGCACTGACCACTTGCCTGTAGGATGAGCCAATTGACACTCAGAAACTAAGCACCATGTGCATCCGTCTCAAGAGAAACACTCAAGTCTGCAAGTGCAGTGGATGTACACCCACTGATTTTCTCTTATACCAACGGTACCAGATTTATCTTGTCAACTTTGATAGCTTCTCTGTATCATCTCACACGAATCCACATCTGCGCATTGATTAAGCTACCCACTCTCTTTTCTGTCTGCCTCTCTATCTCTCTTCCTGTGTGTGTGTGTGTGTGTGTGTTTGTGTGTGTGTTGTGCGTGTGTGTGTGTCAGACTCCTCCTGACTTTTCTTTCATTCTCCTGGGTGGTTACCAACAGCCAGTGCATGCCGGAGTATGTGGTGTGATGTGTGTGCCGAAAAATATGAAAAAAGACCAAAAAGTAGGGATTCACTGGCCAGAAAAAGCCACTTCATAGCTGTGTGGTGTAGACCAGCCTGAATAGTGGCGGTCAATTCTTCAGCCTTGCAAGCTGTTGAATGGTGCAATCCCAGTACAAGCTGCTATGGCTTCTGCTCTAGCATCGCTATCATCGCCTCTGGCGATGGGCGTCCAATGGTCCAATGGTGTGTGTGTGTGTGTGTGTGCATCTCTCTTTCTTTCTCTCTCTCTTTCTCTCTATCTCTCTGTCTCTCCCACTCGCTCGCTCACAATGCATGGATCCACTGCACTTTGTCGTTGAACATCTCAACACACATGTTGACGTACACTGTATCTCTCTCCCTTTCTCTCTCTCTCTCTCCCTCTCTCTCTCTCTCACTCGCTCACTCACAATGCATGGATCCACTGCACTTTGTCGTTCAACATCTCAACACGCATCTTAACGTGCACTGTATCTTTCTCTCGCTTTCTCTCTCTCTCACTCTCTCTCTCTCTCTCTCTCACTCGCTCACTCACAATGCATGGATCCACTGCACTTTGTCGTTGAACATCTCAACACGCATGTTGACGTACACTGTATCTCTCTCTCCCTCTCTCTCTCTCTCTCTCTCTCTCTCTCTCTCTCTCTCTCTCTCTCTCTCTCTCTCTCTCTCTCTCTCTCTCTCACTCTCTCTCTCTCTCACTCTCTCTCTTTCTCTCTCTCACTCGCTCACTCACAATGCATGGATCCACTGCACTTTGTCGTTGAACATCTCAACACGCATCTTAACGTACACTGTATCTCTCTGGCTCTCTCTCTCTCTCTCTCTCTCTCTCTCTCTCTCTCTCTCTCTCTCTCTCTCTCTCTCTCGTTCTCTCACTCACTCAATCACAATGCATGGATCCACTGCACTTTGTCATTGAACATCTCAACACGCATCTTAACGTACACTGTATCTCTCTCTCTCTCTCTCTCTCTCTCTCTCTCTCTCTCTCTCTCTCTCTCTCTCTCTCTCTCTCTCTCTCGCTCGCTCTCTCACTCACTCAATCACAATGCATGGATCCACTGCACTTTGTCATTGAACATCTCAACACGCATCTTAACGTACACTGTATCTCTCTCTCTCTCTCTCTCTCTCTCTCTCTCTCTCTCTCTCTCTCTCTCTCTCTCTCTCTCACTCTCTCTCACTCTCTCTCTCTGTCTTTCTCTCTCTCTCACTCACTCACAACGCATGGATCCACTGCACTTTGTCATTGAACATCTCGACACGCACGTTGACGTACACTGCATGTCTCTCCTTCTCTCTCTTTCTCTCACTCACTCATTCACAATGCATGGATCTACTGCACTTTGTCGTTGAACATGTCAACACGCATGTTAACGTACACTGTATCTCTCTCGCTTTCTCTCTCTCTCTCTCACTCGCTCACTCACAATGCATGGATCCACTGCACTTTGTTGTTGAACATCTCAACACCCATCTTAACGTACACTGTATCTCTCTCGCGCTCTCTCTCACTCACAATGCATGGATCCACTGCACTTTGTCGTTGAACATCTCAACACGCATCTTAACGTACACTGTATCTCTCTCTCTCTTTCTTTCTCTCTCTCTCTCCCCCCCCCCCCCCAACATTGATCCCTTCTTCCCATCATGCTTTTTGGTTTGCGTTGTGATAGAATATTGAACTAGTACATGTAGTACTGCTGATGTACAACACTATTCTCATGAAACTGGAGGCTATATGTTCGGGTGCTATTTGTTGTTGTCGCTAAGAGCGCATGTGTGCGACCAGCTAGTTCCAGTATGCAGTGTGTTGCATTCGCTATATTGTGGTCTTACAAGCACTCATCTACACTACTTCGAAGAACAATCACAGAGAACCGTATGTTCTAACGTTCCTTGATATAACTATAAACCGAAGCACAACTGCTGCAAACATTTTTTAAACTGCCCACTTAGGCAAGATAGTAACAACTAAAAGTAGAAGAAGTAAGACTAGCGGGTTCTTCCAGCTCCAGGGCAGTATGAACAGGCAACGACATAACTGCATTGCATCGTACATGCATGTGGCCGTGAAGAAATAATAGTACGTTTCGTTGTGAATGCAAGCCTAAGGCGGAAAGCAGTCAGGCGTAATAGACGCCAGCCATAGAAACCAGATCTATCTATCTATGACGCACGTCACATGCATTCATGATAATCAATGCATCGTGGTTCATCACCATCGAACACAGTAGTACATGTAAATTACACAGAAAGAGGAAAATCAATCTACCATACCTCCCTCGTGAAGGAAAAGTGATAAAGAGCACATGAGTGAGTAAAAGACGAAGACAACAAGAAGAAAAAACACAACAAAAACAATGGCAATTGGATATGAAAACTTGGATGGAAAGAAAAGGACCAAGGACCTACAAGACATGCTAGAGCTGATAGCCAGTTAGTTGTTGAACATCAGTACTGTCGGCCAGTTTTGTGCAATGTTATCGCATGAGCTGATCGTCAAGGAACTGGTGGTGTTAGTGGACATTATAGCATATGTTTCTACCTCTCGTCTTGATTCACCATTCCACAAACGTAACGTCGTTACTGTACTGTAAGAAGACTGTGTTATTACTCTTTCATTCTCGTGCCAAACAGCTAACTCAACTAAAACAAGTCCAATAACCTGCACCACCGAAGCAGGAACCTAAAACTCACACACCAAGGAAAACAAGCACCGATCTACGCCTACGGATCACAGACTACCATCCCGATCCTAGCGTAGCGGCAAATGATACATACTAGTAGATGACGGTGCCGGTGTTAGGTGACAGCTGCATACGAATGCATGAAAGGGGTCAGACAGTTCATGTATCATGTGTACCGGCAGTTGTAACTGGAGCCGACTGAAAGTCAATACATCAATAGCAGTGTTAGTCATACATAAAGCCCAGACTACAGAACGTGTAGCAGTGGATACAAAGTAAGTTGCATACGACGGGTGTTGCTTGTCGCCTAGGGGGCAACAGCATAGCTTGTAGTTCCTTGGTCTTTTCTTTACTATGAATATGAAAACAATCACAGTTTGCCCAGTACTTGCACCTTTAACTTCCAGTGGCTCAAGATGATGAACTGCATGCTTGAATACCTTCCCAGCTTAAACTTCTACTATCCGAACAACACCATCCTTACCTGGATAGGTCATAAGCATACGTCCAAGTGGCCACTGTGCAATTGCTGTGTGCTCATCCATCACAAGCACGATGTCTCCTTTCTTAGCGTTACGCTGTTGTAGCAACCACATCACCTGGATGCCCAGCTTGGGAACAATCTCTTTCAGCTAACATTTCCATACCTGATCTACAATACGTTGCACAAACTCCCAGCACTTCCTCGGGTGAACTTGAGTAATTGTAGATGTGTTGGCTTCAGCAGCAATAGTTGCCCTAGCATGGCCAGTGAGAAAGTGTTGTGGCAATAGCAGCTGAAGGTCTTCTTGCAGCAGTGGTTTCATTGCCTTGGCCCTTACCTAGAACACACCACCAAAGTGTGGTGCACTTGGTGGCTTGAAGTACCAGGTAATGTCGTGGTATGACCTTTCTGCTGCTAGTCTGGAGTAGTTGAGAAACTTGACAGCTGCTTTAACCTCTTGATCAGCAACAAGAAAATTGGTACCGTTGTCCGATTGCATCTCTTGTGGCACACGACGTCGTATGGTGAATCGGGGTCTAAGAGCCAGGAGAAAACCGTCGTTGTCCAGAGATAACCTCGAAATGACAAGCCCTAGTCAGCAGCATGTAAACACACATACATATCTCTTTGAGTTGTGACCGATCTCGACCCTGGCGTGCATAGAACGGGACGACATAGCCGGCACCAACTATGGCAGATGACTGATGTGGTCCAGTTGTCTTGAAGTCAGGAAGTCGTGGCATTGTTGGTGTTGCTGTTTTGATATGGCCCTTGCGGCAAAGAACGCACTTGGCCCGATGCCTCCAGGTGGCCTGCATCACTGGAGAGAAGCCACTCACCCGGCACAAGCCTCCACGAGTGCTGTGTGCTCCTCATCGTGAAGTGATACCTTTCCCAGTGTACGTCAACAGGCGTGTTGATGTGTTCGACGACAAAGTGCAGTGGATCCATGCTTTGAGGGGGGCTGGATCACTGGAGAGAAGCCAATCTTATCATCTTGCGAGAGCAGTAGCGAGTGCGTGAGCAGTTCAGCTCCTTCTCTGCATGATCAAGTTGCTACGGACCTTGCAAGCTGATTCCATACACCACTGCCACAGGTTATGTCTGTCAGCTAGCTACAGCAACAATATCCTCTTCATGAATGTTTAAAAAATTAATATTTTCTCGGGTCGAAATCAGCTCCCGAATGTCTACAAGTACAATACAGCATGATCGCATGTGCATGGACAGGATCCGACTGTGATGCAGCTCTCCTGGAAGGAAGCAAAGTTCTTCTGTCGCCAATGCCATCGCTTGCCAGTGTCACTCCAGAAAAAATAAATTTCAGCAGCTACGAATTCAATGCATACCACTTCGCCTCCACCAAGACTACAGGGCATCTGATTTGACAAGGTATATCAGTAGGACTTGGAGAAGTCACAGTAACAGTTTGCAAGATCACTAGCAACAAGTATCAAAACATCAAAACAAACATAGATATTTAGAAAACCACACCGTCTCCTCTCCTAACATGTCGAAAACAACAATTACATTTTCCGAAAATGGACGATGAACATGAAAGCTCCTCCACGTAAAAGGCGATTATAAACGTAAACGTCAAACTACAACATCGATGCCACCTCGATCGATCGATCCGAGATTCGCCTGCCCATCCTAGGATGGGCATTGGCCACCCTGCCCATCTTAGGATGGGCAGAATCGACGGACGGGCCGGAACATCTACACCCGCGAAGTTCCAACCATAGCTAACCAGTCTTCATCAGTTCAATTTGCGGATGACATTGCGCTGATCAGCAGCAGCACATCCCTGGACACTGTATCTGCTACGCTATCGGCCTCGGTTTCTGCACTTGCTGACTGGTTGCAGACCCGTGGTCTCATTTTGAATGCAGCCAAGAGCCACGTGATCCCTGTATATCCCAACAGGCAGCCTCAGCAGCCCCAGCATACGATCAATGTAAACTGTCATGAAACGCCGATTCCTGTCGTTACTGCGGCCAGGTATCTTGGAGTGCTCCTCGACTCGGATCTGTCATGGACGCCCCATGTTGATCGCTGCACCGCTCGACTGGCCCAGAGGATCGGAGCACTATGGAGGTTGCGTCGCTGCTTGACTCATCAGAGCCGAGTCTCTACTTTAAAGCGATCATCATGTCTGACCTGATGTACGGATCCAATGCGTTTTCCCCGCTTCTTACTGCCAACCAATTGGATCGGCTACAAGTCATGCAGAATCGGGCGGCAAGGGCGGTTTTCGGACTCTCGCATCACACCTCCGCGCGTACCCTCCTGCTGCAATTGGACACCTACAGAGTATCCGAGATATTCAGGCAGAAGTTCATCGTTCTGGTCTGGAGGTCTCGGAATGAGCACGCAAGTTCTGAACTGCAAGCCCTCCTAGTTCCTTCGGCAGCTGGCCCAACTAGGTTGCACTCCACCATGGGTCTGCGCCAACCGCCAGTTTCCACCAGGTTCGGCAAGGGTTGCCTCGCGTTCCGGGGCGCCCAGCTGTGGAACACATTACCCAGCGATATACGTGCCATCTCCACGCTCCGCCAGTTCCGCGCCAGCATGATCCCGCACACACTTACTGGCCTTAGTACCTAGAGTACCAGACGTCCTGTTTGATGATCAGCTGGCTTAGTTTTTCTCCACCTCTCTCCTAATTACATCAGTCCCCAATTTCATTTATTACTGCTTTCTATCTGCATTCGCCACCTTTTCATTGGGCAGATCTGCCCGTTTGGTTTGCGAATTAAAATAAACACAACAACAACAACAACAACCCAGCGCTCGGCGAAATTCCTACATTACGTCATGCGCAGCTTGTCATCCGAGGTAAATTTGGGTTCTTTGCGATTTATGGAAACTATACCCTGAACCGCTCCTAACTCAAGGCTGTAGCCTCGACTTTTCGAAGCTTTTTTTGAAGACATTTCGGACGTACAAGTCGTACTTTCTCAAAAACAAACTCTTTCTCCAAGAATGGACATCCGCGGCGACAGGAAGAAGTGAGGACGCTGCTAAAAATAGTGCATTGCCGTCGAGGACAATCATTCTTAGTGATAGCTGTGCAACTCAGCCGCGAAAAATGCTCCTTCGACGTATTCTCTCAAGTTCCTCAACCATTTGAAATCATCTTCGAGGAAAGCACCGGAAATACTAGTGCCGATGGCCTGGGGAAGAAATTGTTCTTGAAGAGACTGACTGCATTGGTGAAAGAAGAAGGCCATGAAGAGTCACCATTGCATCGAAAAAATAAATAGTTTTGTCTTTATAATCGTGTGCTTTGTTTCACTTTTGCTTCCTTCTTGAGGCTCAGACTCAGACTAGAATCGCAGTTTAGGCAGTTTACCCTGGGGAAGCATCCCGGTTTGACTGTAAATTTTAGAAGAATTCATCGGCGTGACTCATCGCACTGCACCAAAAATGACGCAATGAAGGAATTCCGCCGAGCGGGCTTCCATACACGGACTGATCAGGAGTTGCACACTCTTGGGGGTTATGAACTCTTGGTATCACGAGTCCTTTGTCCTTGTGTGGGCAATACAACTCGTCAGTTCGCATTACCGAGCCCCTCACCAGCAAGATTCTGTCTGGTGACACTGCACTTGACGATTGTTTAATTAAGATGCGCAAGATGAAGGCAGAAGTCAAGGCAGAGTCCCGTCAAGCGCAGGCAGCGGCAATGGAGGACGTGGTCCAGAATGCATCTGCGAGTCTGCGTAACGTCATCGATATCGCTAGAGAAAGGGTTCTTCTAGCTGGCTAACATGTCGTCCGCTGAAGAAGTACGGCTTCAGCCTCACGAAGCAAGAGTTCTGGGACGGGCTGTGTCTCCGCTATGGATGGACGCCGGCGAGAATACCGACCCATTGTTCATGTGGCCAAGAGGTGAGTGTTTCTCACTCACTATCTATATTGGCAGAACCTCAGGGGCCATTGAGAGGGGAAGTCCTTTCGGATTTTCGAGTGACTGATGCAGGTTCCGTTTACGAACTGCTCCGTAAAGTCGACGCCAGAAAAGCAACCGGTAGTGACGGGGTCCCAGGATCGTTGCTGCTCGCCACTGCCGACATCATCGCACCAAGCCTCACCCAACTTTTCAACATGTCCCTGAAATCGGGTATCGTTCCTCGGGCCTTCAAGCTAGCAGAGGTTCGCCCCCTCTTCAAATCGGGAGATCCTGCTTCCCCTGGGAATTATAGACCAGTATCTCTACTACCCATTATTTCGAAAATCCTCGAGCGGATTGTACAAAACCAGTTACAAGGTCAGCTTTCCCGTGTTCATGCGCTGCCTGACACGCAGTTTGCGTACCGGCATGGCTACTCAACAGAAGATGCATTGGTTGTCCTGACGGACACGCTCCTGGAGGCCCGCGATCGACGCCAGGTATCGGGAGTGTGCTTTCTCGATCTCTCCAAGGCATTTGACAAAGTCAGTCATGAGCGTCTCATTCAGGACCTGTTTGCTTTAGGAGTGACAGGCAGACCCCTTCGCTGGCTCATCAGCTACCTCAGTGAGCGGACACAGCGAGTTTGTTTCGGGGCCAGCAGCAGCACAATCACCTCTTGCAGCTGCGGTGTGCCCCAGGGATCGGTGCTCGGCCCGTTGCTCTTTAACGTGTACACAAGAGATGTTCCTCAAGTAGCCCAATCCGCAGCCACAATCCAGTTCGCCGATGACGTCGCAGTATATTGTAGCGCTGACACGACTCAGGCTGTTGCCAGTACGCTCTCCACCGCAGTCTCCTCCTTGGCTGCATGGCTGGAAGAGCGAGGACTGATTCTGAATGAGAAGAAGAGTCAAGTTCTCACAGTCTTTCCTGGTAGAGACGCTGGACCCCGGGTCACAGTCCTCTGTCGCAGCCAAGCTCTGCCGACAGTCACCAGCGCGAAGTACCTTGGCGTCATCATTGACGAGGGGCTGAACTTTCAGCAACACCTGAAAGCCATTACAGCAAAGGTGTCCCGCAAAGTAGGTGCCCTCTGGCGGACTCGGAGATGCTTGAGCCTGGCGGCCCGAGTCACCTACTTGAAGTCCGTGGTGATGCCGGATCTGACCTACGCATCAAGTTGTTTCGTGTTCTGTTTAACTGCCCAGCAAGCAACGGATCTCCAGACGCTGGAGAACAAAGCGGTTCGCGCAGTTTTTGGCGCTCGGCCATACGACTCTGCTCAACCTCTGCTCCAACGGGTGGAACTCTACCGAATCTCAGAGCTGCACAAGCAAAAGGCGCTATTGCTCACCTGGCGATGCATCCACGGCATTGCGGGGAACCGGCTCTGTGGACTGATTTCAAGGTCACCAGATCGGCGTACCCGCTTGCAGAAGGACATCGGAGCGCACATACCACCCGCCGCAAGCCGCGCTGGTCAGGCTAGGTTCTCTGTTGCCGCTCCCAAGCTGTGGAACGCACTACCCAGCGACATCCGCACCATCCCCCAACGCAGTGTGTTCAAGATGTCAGTCATCCCACATACGCTCGCTCCATGAAACGTATCACCCATTATTCCAGTCACTGTTGCTGTCGCATCCACTCGCAGTCCACGTCCACTGATGTCGACCGAGGTAGCTCTCTTGCTACTGTGTAATAGTGACATGTACCCAGCTAATGTCTCTGCTTCGTTCAGGGAATTCAGAATAGGAAGTCTGCTGTACCACCCGCTCTTTTCTTTTTACATTTAAAAGCGATTATTAGCGATAACATGGAAATTTGTTCCTTGGCTCACCGTCTGAGTTCTTAAAGCTACTATTCATTTTCTGCTGCCCCGGTTATTTCTTTTATTAGTATTATTTTCTTTGCCTTCGCTTTCTTGTTATTGGGCAACTTGCCCGTTAGAATCTGCGAAGTAAAATAAACAACAACAACAACAACAACAACTATCCTGCCCTCATGGAGGGTTTCCCACCATACGACACAATGCCGTCCGTGACACTACCGCACAGCTCCTACACCAAGTCTGTAGCAATGTGTCCACGGAGCCTACGCTGCAGCCACTGACCGGTGAGCAATTGCAATACCGAACGGCCAACGTGGAGGATCATGCACGCCTTGATGTCGCTGCCAGTGGTTTGTGGGGCAGTCGATTTGAGCGAACCCTTATTGATGTCCGGGTTTTTAATCCTTATGCTCGCTCATAATGACATGCATATCAGTCTGCACCACGTACCACTGTGTATCATCGACACGGATTTAAAAAAATCATCGACACGAACGAGAGAAAAGAAGGCACTACGAAGAGAGAGTGAGACAAGTGAAGCATGCCACTTTTGTCCCGGCTGTGATGTCTGCGAGCGGAAGCATGGGCAAGGCAGCAACGGCCCTCTACAAACGAGTGGCCTCTCTGTTGGCGGCGAAAAGAGGGGAGCAGTACTCTCATGTGATGGCTTTCATCAGGTGCAGGATCGCTTTTTCCCTCTTGCGGTCCTGCATCATGTGCCTCCGAGGGTGCAGAAGGTTCTCTAGCCAGTCTGCCTTGGCTGTGGGTGATACCTCTGCTGCACTGGCAGTGGTAGAGGCCCGGAAGACGGATAGTGGTGATGCCACGAAGAGGCGATATGACGGGACATTGGAGGAGACAACACCCAAAGGAGCTAAGAATCGCACTTCGTCAATCAAGCAACATCTGTCAGCCCATACCAATTGTCGTGAGTTGTACAGTGATAATGTTTTCTCAATATTGTCACGTGGCAGATGTGCGTTGCATTTGGCTGTAGCTGTGTTAGAAGCTTTGTATATCGTTAAGTTAGATCCTGAACTTTGTGTACAGAAAGAAAATGTGTTGTCGCTACAATTGTTTGGTGTTACTCCTCGTCGAGGTGGTAACAATGTAACTTAATTTGCTCACTATGTTGTTGTCACTATTATTATTTTCCTTCGAGTTTTGTGTCGTGCTGAACTTGATAATTTTCCACCTTGTCACGAGTGTTGTTATCTAATTATCTTTACGCTATTATAAGTTTCAGTCTTTCCAACTTGAGCCATTCCCTGTATAATCCTTGATGAGAAAGGACCGAAAACGTTCGGATACTTATGACAAGTGCCTTATTTATGACTGGATGTGTGTTTGCGTGGATACTTGCGACACATAACTTACCTTCGTTTTAAAGTATTATCCGCCTCCAACCTCTTTTAAAAATTATTATTATTATTCACCATGGCTGGTTAAAATCGCCCGCATCACATGCTTATTGGCATTATGTCATCGTGATTGTGGCATAATAATAAAATAATAATTCTCTTTATTAGTATCTTTCTGGATTATTATTATTATTTAGAGAGTCGGCGTGGAGAAAGCAATTTTATTAGTGCAATTAGGAGTATAATAGATGCAGACATGGCCAGACAACAACGAGTTCATGGAATTTTTAAGGATTTTTATGTTATTCAAAATCGATTTTCGTGTTCCGCTCATCAGTGAATAGTATCGGAACTGAGGGTACTGTGTACAAAAATAGAACATTTTATAACAGCATAATTAAAAGTGTGAACAAAAAAGGAAGTGCTACAGCATTACATAATAGGCGTCAAACATAGTGCTAACATATATAACTGAGTGCAGGCACAAAGCATGAGGTGATACAGTGCAACATGACACAACATTTACATCTGATATAAACCAGCTACGAGAACAACTTTAGCGCGACTACATGCTTCTTTTGTTTACAAAGAACAGGATTATGCACACGAATACATACAGCTTCCAGAACCTTCAACTGCTTAACATAACTTGCGCGGCACAAAACAGAAAAGTGAGAATGATCGTACACACTAAGACAATCTGGACGTGATAACAAGTGACAAAATACAGCTGACTTATTGCTCACGTCGCTCTCTTCCGTCTCACGCCTATTATGTAATGCTGTAGCACTTCCTTTTTTGTTCACACTTTTAATTATGCTGTTATAAAATGTTCTATTTTTGTTTCACAGTACTCTCAGTTCCGATACTATTCACTGATGAGCGGAACACGAAAATCGATTTTGAATAACATAAAAATCCTTAAAAATTCCATGAACTCGTTGTTGTCTGGCCATGTCTGCATCTATTATACTCCTAATTGCATTATTATTATTGTTATTATTTAAAAATTCGACGAGGAGACAATAATTTTAATATGGCAATAAGTAGGACGAGCTGAAGCGACATGTGGCTACTTTATTAACAATGTAAGCGATGGAGACGATGCAAGAAACAACCTAAAGGGTAAGGAAAAAATACATGTAAGAAGAAAAAGGCAATGGAAAAAAAAGATGATTCGAACAAGTTTTCGTACAACACTCTTCAGGAATCACCGTTGTACTAAAGAACAAAATGAGAACAAAGGTATTATATTTGAAACTCGGGTATTGAGCCAATAATAAAAGTAGAAAGGAAAAGGACATATGATAACGAGTTAAGAGTCGGTTAGCGCTACGGAGATGTGTTGAAGCTAGGTGTCAGGACGTCGAATGTCTCAGTACTCTGTCAGTTTTGTGCCTAGTTGTTGCACTTTCTGACTGTATATAGTATCTAGTTACAGTGGTGGAGAGTTACTCTTAACTCGTTATCATAATGTCCTTTTCCTTTCTACTAAAGGTATTATAGCAATCAAGGTAGGGTGACACGATACAATGACAGCACTGACAGCACTGGAATAATGTGTCACGAAGTCAAGTCTATCGTCCGTCGTACTTATTATGCAGTACATTTTGTGCCAGTCTTCACAACAATGCGTGCGTTCACGGTGCGGAAGGACGTCCTACCAACCCTCCACCTCAGTCATGTTATCTACAACTTCGAATGCCGACATTGTGCTAGTCGGTATGTTGGTAGGACTGTTCAGCACCTGAACGCACGTATCAAAAAACACACTCCACTTCACATCCTTCCACCCAGTGCGCAATCTGAGAGGCCCAAACGCGAGAGGCCTAGGAAAAACCCATCACCTACACGGCAGGATAGTTCCCTTTTTTATTTTTATTTATTTATTTTATTGGGAACACAGCCCTACAAAGAGACATGTGGAGACAAACACAAGACAAGACACAGGGGATGTAGGGACGACGTGCCGATGTACAGGGAGCAACTCGACCGACCAGGGGTCTCGGCGTTAGCGTTGCAACCTGGCATCGAAAAAAAGGGGGGGTTGCATGGTCAGGTAGCAAAAATAATAATTTGGTGCGAGAAAGGGGCGCTAGTATTGCACCAAATAATATAAATACGTGTAATGACCCTGCCGCTGTCTGCCGTTCCCCCTCTGACATCTGTGTTGGACGGGCTTGAGCTTGGCAGCTCTTTGGAGGTGCGTGCGGAACCGCCATTGGTGCAGCCCTCGGGTGTGCCTAAGTCTGTGCCTCTGGGTGCTTTGCATGGGGCTGTGCCTCGAGTGGTGACAGCACCTCTGCCTCCCCCTGACCCTCCTCCTTCGAGGTCTGTGTTGGTGGGGAGCACCCGTGGCGGTCGATTTGTCCCACCGGAACCAGAGCTGGATTCAACAGAAAGACCAACAACCATGGCTGTAACAACAACACCAGCTTCACATCCAACAACAACAACAACTAATCCACAAAAAAAAGCAGCAAATGACAGACCACGGAGATCTACAGCAGATTACAACCGGACCTATGAATTCACGGTAAAAATACAAAGGAAACAATCGGAAAGGACGCCGACTGACATGAAGGCAATCTACATTCATGGTTGGCGTGGTTGGTGAAGGTGAGACGCACGACGATGCAAGTGAGGAGGAGAGTCAAACCGCTGTGGATGACGGAGCAGGTTCTGATTCGGACAGTGAGGGAGAAGGTGAGCTGAGTGAGGGTGAGAGTGAGTATGAGGGTGTGCGCGTGAGTCGAGATTGTGTGCGTCCGTCTCGTAATAACAAGTCTTCAGTATACAATCATTTGGTTTCTAGTACTGACTGTTGTCGTACTTATTCTTTTACATTTGTTCCATTCAGACAGTACTCGAGTATGGGAGTAACTCATTTGCTCATTGCTTGTCAGTAACTCTTCATGACCGTCTAGTCCGTCTTAGTAAAAGAGCTCTACGCATTGTGTTCAGTATGCCTCGCTTTTCTGACGTATCCCTTGTCAATGCACGCCATCACATTCTCCCTTTGTCTGTGCGCTATCAGTTGTATTGTATATTGTATTGTATTGTATTTATTTAAAAGGATTCTCCAAAAGCAAATGGATGCTTATCACGGAAGTCTCCCACATAAATATCGCAAGAAAAATGGGGAAATGGGGAGAGGAGAGTGAAAGATGAAGCATGGGAAGAAAGGAAACAAGTACATGTACCTAAATATCGAGGTATAAAAGCAGGAAAGAAATCGACGAGGGAAGAAATCACCTCTGCAGATAATAGCGGGACATTTAGATGAAAAAAACCCCAGCAAGGATTAATTTCAAGGAAAAAAAATTTCTCAAACGGAAAAGTTCGGAATTCCAGTCAGAGAATATCTATGCTGAGAGTAATGAGCCTTTAGAGCAATGCGAAAATTGACAGAGGACTGAACGCAGCGGATGTGTTCTGGAAGTTTGTTCCATTCCACAGATAAACTGAAGAGAGGGGATTTAAGGAAATGGGCGCCAGAACGAGGTAAAACTATAGAGGACGAGTGACGACAACTAAGGGATACATTGAATTTGAAACGACTTAGCAAAGACGGAAACTGGTAAAAGACATGATGAAAATACAGCAAGGACAGAATCTGACGACGCCACTTCAGGGATGACCAGTCACAAGTACGATTAAGAATCTGCTTCGGGGTTTCCCACTCAGGAGGGTGCCGGGTCTTACAAAGCAGATATGAACGAGCAGCAACGGCTTGCAGTCGGTCTAACGTAAGCGAATCTGAATGGGATACGGCGAATGACCAGACAGGGACTGCGTATTCTAACAGTGGTCGTACGTAACACTTGTAGAGCAAATTCACGGTTGAAGCAGAAAGGAAATGGGCCATATGGCGCAACAGAAAAACACGACTGCGAAACTTATGGGTGATAGATTTTATATGGTCAGAAAAATTTAGTGAAGGAGTGATAGTCACGCCGAGATGACAGTGGCTATCACCTTTCTGAATAGGCACACCGTTCATTGTCAAGGGGGGTGACGGGCCGGGGGCTAATGCATATTTTTGAAAGGGTAGGTGGACGCATTTACTGGTGTTAAACGTCATGGCAGTAGCTGATGACCATTGACAACACTTATCAATGTCAGTCTGGAGCAATGCATGATGGATAGGAAGTGAGGTGTTTGCTGGAGAAACAAGAATTAAATTAGAGTCATCAGCAAAAAGGGATAGGGTACTAGAAGCAGGGGCATCAGGAAAGGAGTTGATGCACAGGTTAAAAAGAAGCGGGCCGAGATGGGAACCTTGGGGTACGCCAGCGGTGATGGGCAAAGGGTCAGAAAGAGTTTGGTCAATGCGAAGTTCAAACTCTATATCTGCGAAGTTCAAACTCTATATCTTAGTGTTTCGTGTCCTGAATCAGTTAACTACTACTCTCCTTACTGATTGCTTTTGCCTTCGTTCTACTTCTACTCGCACCAATTCCTGCACTCGCTCCCAGGTATCTTCGTCTGTCACTCTACCAAAAGCTAAAACTCGTTTCGGTCTCTTTTCAGTTTCTTTCATCGGTTCCGACCGTTGGAATGCACTCCCCGCTGCAGTCCGCTTATGCTCTTCACTGCACCTATTCCGTAATTCAGTACTTTCATTTCTAGGGTACCCTGTAAGAAGGCCTTAGGCCTGTGGGGATTGCCCTATAAAAAATTTGATAATAATAATAATAATAATAATTCTGATTCCTGTTTTTCTGTTTTGTGCCGTGCTCGTCATGGTTATCTTTTGCAGTTACAAGTTTTGGAAGCTGTTTGTCAGCGCATTCATAAGCCGAATTTGTGTGTCCAGAAAGATAGTGTTATTACCCTAAAATTGTTCAAATAATGTTCTTTTGTGTAGTGTGGCAACGTTGCCACTTGTGCCTAAATGTGTTTTGTCACCTTCTTGTTTATTATTGTTATTATTATTATCATTCGTAAACACTTTTCTCAAGGTTTGGAGACTCCACTGTAGCCAATACTTGAATCCATACATCCTGTACACACACCTTGTACACACTCTCTCTAACGGTCTCTAGGCTACACTGCAATTGATATACATTAGATCAAATTTTCGGGCAAGGCCCATCATCAGGAATAAGTCTACTGTAGACAAAACAGGGCTATATATATATGTGACAAGTACTAGTGGCCAAAGGTGTGATGGTATAGCGTAAAATGTTGCAATACCACAGGAAGCGAGATTATTATTCTGTGTGATATGTATGAAGTGAAAATATAGTGCAGTGATAGTGCAGGATTACTAATGTGAGTACAAAGCAGAAAAATACACACTTCTAGCAACACACACACACACACACACACCATACATACACACACACACACACACACACACACCACACACGCACACACACACACCATTGGACCATTGGACCATTGGACGCCCATCGCCAGAGGCGATGATAGCGATGCTACAGCAGAAGCCATAGCAACTTGTGCTGGGATTGCACCATTCAACAGCTTGCAAGGCTGAAGAATTGGCCGCCACTATTCAGCCTGGTCTACACCACACAGCTATGAAGTGGCTTTTTCTGGCCAGTGAATCCCTACTTTTTGGTCTTTTTTAAATTTATTTTCCCGCACACACATCACACCACATACTCCGCTCCGGCATACACTGGCTGTTGGTAACCACCCAGGAGAATGAAAGAAAAGTCAGGAACAGTCTGAGAAAGAGAAGAAAGACGTGTGTGACCATAATCGTCGGGAATCGAACACACACACACACACACACACACACACACACATACACAGTGCACAAATTCTTGCACAAATTATGACAGATATATTTACACATCACCCAACAGTCGCCAACCATTGTCACTGTTCACTGCCGGCTTCCTCTTCCTCATGAATAGTGCCTCCATGATTCTGCGGTCAACGTAAGACCGTTGCTTGCTGGCGAGAACTTGTAGATGGGAAAATGGCGAGAACTGCGGTGACGATGGGAAGGTGTGCTGCTTTTGTCGATAATGGTCTCCCCATGGCTTTCCCAATGTCGCGTTCTTGGCTTGTCTGTAGTGCTCCTCAGTCCTCTTGCGTGTTGTCCTTTCTGTTTCCCCGACGTATTCTTCTTGACAGATGGTACATTTCATAGAGTACACCACATCTTGGGACATACATCACACCTTTGGCCACTAGTACTTGTCACATATATATATAGCCCTGTTTTGTCTACAGTAGACTTATTCCTGATGATGGGCCTTGCCCGAAAATTTGATCTAATGTATATCAATTGCAGTGTAGCCTAGAGACCGTTAGAGAGAGTGTGTACAAGGTGTGTGTACAGGATGTATGGATTATCATTCGTTCTCACTTTTTTTGTTTTTGTTGCTGATACACACTTGTCACGCTTAGTTCTTACTTGTATACCCTTGTTTTCTGCACACTTTTGTGAGAAATCGCACCTCGATATTCCAGTGCTGTCATTGTATCGTGTCACCCTACCTTGATTGCTATATTATTTCCTTTGTTCTCATTTTGTTCTTTAGTACAACGGTGATTCCTGAAGAATGTTGTACGAAAACTTGTTCGAATCATCTTTTTTTTCCATTGCCTTTCTCTTCTTACATGTATTTTTTCCTTACCCTTTAGGTTGTTTCTTGCATCGTCTCCATCGCTTACATTGTTTAAAATAAAGTAGTCCACATGTCGCTTCAGCTCGTCCTACTTATTGCCATATTAAAATTATTATTATTATTCCCGTAGCTATGCAGAAGACGTTACTTCAGTAACGTCTGGCGCTAGCCAGGGTCCACACAGCTTTAATTTGGTGTTTGTGTGTTTGTTTGTTTGTGTCACGCCTGGCGCTATCCCGTATCTGTCCCGTACTGTACCGTACCAGCAAAGACAGCTGGCCACAATATGTTTGTTTGTTTGTGCCATCGACATGCCGCTAGGATTTATCGGGTGTTAGCGGCCGTCGTGAGTTCCCTTCGGGAACGGACACGATAATTTACTCTTTTTTTTTGTTACATGCCTGGCGCTATCCCGTACCTGTCCCGTACCATCAAGAGTATGGTACCGGTACCATCAAGAGAATGAGTATATTATTATTATTATTATTATTTCAAGTGGATATGTATCTTCGCCTGGCCAACGACGAGGGCACTGAACGCTTCAGGGGTCGACCTCGGACGACTTTGGTAACGGTCTTGCAGACGGAACTGTTATCATGGCATGGACTTACCCTCCACCAGCCGCTAGATGTTGACGCAGTCCGCACAATGGCAGCGGACCGACAGGCATGGCGTGGAGCCCGCCCCACCTAACAGGACTGACCAGACATGTTGTATGCATATTCTATTTTATTTTATACTTTGGATGAAGTTTTCCATTAGTCATATTGGTGTTGTTGCTAACGGCTTTTGTTGACGTCACTTCTGTCATTTTATTGTATCGTATTACTCTTCAGACATCAATCCTGAATGGCATAAGCGAAAGTGGCACCCCGCCACCTACGCGGACATGCTTTTAATAATAATAATAATAATAATTTCACAATCACGATGACATAGTGCCAATATGCAATAAGCATGTGATGCGGGCGATTTTAACCAGGGAGTAGTACTACTCCCTGATTTTAACCAGCCATGGTGGTATATATGCGAAGTGTATCGGGGGGATGCATTCAGTGCAGTAACATTTTGTGTGGATTTGTGTGCGAGGCCGAGATCCCACTAGCAGGCTGGCTGGGCCGCCTGTCGACCAGCCCGGGAATCGCATGTTGGCCGATAGCATAATAATTATAACGTATAATTATACAGTCATGTAGATGTATAGCAGGGAGTCATATTATGTAAACGACTCCCTGCTGTATGGGGAGATTTTCTGGAAAGAAATACGAAGTAGGGAGACGAGTAAATGCAATGATTTGAAACGTTTTAGAGTAGGATGCATGTTTTTCAGCTCCCGTTTTTGTATCGTTTTTAGGTTACTTTTGGGGTCTCTGATCCGGATTTTTTGTTGCAAGCATGTCTACAAACAGGGATTCCACGACCATGGCCGCAGTAGAGAGCGATGAGCACGAACAGCCGTGCGATGTCCCAGATAATCGTTTCCCCACGTCGAACTGCTGCCGCGATTTCCACAACGCTCTGGCGGTGATAATGGATATGCTTGATGTCGAAAGAAGTGCTGCTGCAGACCGTGAGAAAAGGCTGATAAGCCATATCGACCAGCTATCTAGGACCGTTCAGGAGCTATCCAGATCAAGCGCACTGAACATTCCAAGTTCAGGAAGTTCCGCCATTACGGTTGGAGATTCTCAGGCTCAGAGCAAGTCGCAAAGAAAGAGGCGCCATGCTACTAACTGCCCAACCGTTGAGTCCGAAACCAACCCGAATACCGTAGTAGATCTACAACTGTTGTCTATTCGCGTTTCACACCAGAGATACCAGTTTATTAGAGTCGGTAAAAGCATATATCTCACGGGACGAGGACAGAATTATTAGACATCAACATTAGGGAATGTATTCGACTTCTCATTAGGGCAAGGGTTCGACTACTGACTAGATTATCGAAGTTTGGTTATCTAAGAGTGAACTGCATTTGATTACACTTCTTCCAAATCTGTCTTAAATTCAAAATGCTCCCTAGAGTCACTAGCCTATCGTCGTCAAATCATCAGTCTCACTACTTTTCACAGATATGTTTTCCATCATCGTGATTACCTTGCTGATTTCCATTTCAAGATTACGAATAGTGAGCGACGACCAAATAAAATCATTCTTCCCAAATTTAAATCATTGTCTAAGTCTCTCTTCATGTTCCGAACTGCTATTCTATGGAACTGTTTACCCCCCAGTCTAACATCGGAAGCCTCGCTCTATAAGTTCAAAGCTGCCCTCAGGAAATTTACAGCTGACTATGCTTATGCAATCAACGGAATTCCGCCACCTTGCAGTTGATTTTCCCCATTTCTCTCCTCATCAATCCCTACTTCTCTTTGTACATACATCTACATCTACTGTTCTTTCAATCAAATGAACCCCTCGATAGGCACATTGCCTTTGGGTCATTTCATAATACCGTAAAGTACCACCAGAGCGCCCCGTCTCGCGAGAGCGCCCCACCTTGATTTTACAGCCAAGGGAAGAAAATCGTATGGCAGAATGCTACTAAGTTTGTAGGATGTGAGAACCTTCGTGTACTAAGGTCACACTTGGTATGCTTTTATGTGGAGCTCGAAGGTAAACTGGGTACGGATTGACTGCACAATGTGCAATGTTTGTACAAGGTCCGTGTTGTATGACCTACAGACAGAAATCCACCTCCACAAGCCGACCACGAAAGGACGAGATGGTGGGGCGCTCTGGCGGTACTTTACGGTAATAATAATAATAATAATAAACACCCTTAGCAAAAAACGTTATGTTGTAACGGTATTATCGTAAGGGGGAAAATACCGTGATTTGGGTTCGACCTTTAGCAAGATGCACGCTATTTTTAATACGCTGTAGCCACGAGAATTGCTTTGATTTCGCGCGGTACAACCATTTTTGTCACCATATACGCGATACAAGGTGAAATGCGTACGGACTATGCAATATTTGGCCAAAACACGTACCGTTGGTCACAACGATAAATCAGCCCCCATAACGTTTATACGCTAGCACGCTGCAGCTTCAACGCTATTTGGGTGATCAAGGTGCGAGTACCGTAAAAAATAGCGTTACCGTTGTTTGCTAAGGGTGTCTATTAATAATAATAAAAACTAGAATAGAATGTACGGTGCAATGCATGAGCGCGCCCATTTAGCTGGGCGCGCATTATTATGTGTATAGCTCGACTATGTACACTATAAAGGGATGTAATTAGACTGTCCCCTTGGAAAAACGCGATTCCGCGGCCGCGGCAAAATTCGCAGAAGTTGCCATCATCCGCGGAAATCACGGAATCCACACTTTTGCCCGCGGAATCTGAATTTTTTAGGGTAAATTACTAAAATTACTACTCAGAAAGCAGCAAAAAACTACTTTGCGATCTGTTTGAGCACGTTTCTCTTGCCAGTGCAGGTCTCTCCAAGATTCTTCACACTTATTCAGTTTGTGACTGCAAAGGAGAGTATGAAAAGTGCTCCTTCATGCGACTAGTGGTCATATCCTCTAAGAGGAGGGTGAAAAACATGCAGAAAGTGCCGCAGATTTTTGATTTTACCGCAGAAAATGCCGCAGAAAACCCCCCTTTTCCCCGCGGAATTTGCCGCGGAATTTTGAATTCTTCGCCGCGTTTTTCCAAAGGGACAGATTAGATCAAATGTACGGTGGTTTTTATGTGCAGGGGCAGAAGGAGGGAAAACGGGCTACAAATGTGTATGGTACGAGGTGAATTGCTATTTCTGGACATTGGACATTTCGAGTAAAATAATTTTTCGTCGCGTGTAGAATCAAGTCAGTCAGGTTGATGAAGTTTTTTCTTGTTGTAGTTGACAGCTGGGCTGTTGTAGTTTCTCCTCGTGTCGGTGCCTTGTTGATAGCCTTTTCGTGGGAGGCATTTCAACGAGTTTTGTGGTACTATGTCGCATGAGAATTTTGAATTTTGAGTAAAATAAGAAGTAATGGACGAATCGTTGGCTTCCCCATGTGCACTCCACTTCAGACGCTGTATAGTCTTGGACCTGTTGGCTGGAAGTGTGAAGAGGCCAACTGCAGTCCACCAATAGAAAAAATAACAAAAATGGTGCAGTATAGGATGCCTATTGACGCTATTTTACTTTCATATCCAGAATTCCATACACTGAAATTTAGGCCAAAAAATTGGCCTGTCGAAAACATCCTGCTATAAAGTCTCTGTGATCACAGCATGAGCAATTGTCACATATTTGGAAAGATGAAGGATTAGGCCATACAATAGATACAAATAGATATGAAAAATGTAAAACACACAGCCAGTGGGCCTCTATTTTATTTTCATGTCCAGAAATTGCTATTCACCTCGTACTATTATTATTACATGCAGGGGCAGCGGGGAAATGGGTCCAATATGGTTATAAGTGTGTACGTACGAACTACTGCATGCAAGGCTAGGGGTAGGGGGTAATGGGTCAAATATGGCTATGAAGTGTGTACGAATTACTGCATGCAGGGGTAGGGGGTAATGGAATGTGTACGAATTACTGCATGCAGGGGTAGGGGGTAATGGAATGTGTACGAATTACTGCATGCAGGGCAAGGGGTAGGGGGTAATGGAATGTGTACGAATTACTGCATGCAGGGCTAGGGGTAGGGGTAGGGGGTAATGGAATCATGCCGGGGTCGGGATCCAAATATGGGATGCGTATAACATTACCTCCCCCCCCCGTGGGGAACAAAAAACTACGCACATACGAGTCCGACATGCACGCATTCCGCAGACACCCACATGTACAAACAGAACACGTGTAAGTCAAGTGAATGATAGAAGGAGATGTAGAGAGAAGAAAGAGGGAACCAAAAGAAGAGTAGGTGCAAGCAGAGAAGATCAGGAGTCGCGCATGTTGTGGTTCTGGAAGTGGAGTAACTCCGTTGGGGAAGTTCCTGCTGCTAGTTGGGGTGCAACGGACGTAGAACTGAGGATGCAACATCCTGAGGTAAGCTCAACTCAGAACGAACACAAAACAAAACACAACCACAAGCACACAACAAGAATGCAAAGCTGTTGGGGGAAGCTCAACAGCGAGGACGAACACTCAGCTGGAGGCGTGGAAACAAATGGGCCAAAGGTGAGGGAAAGAAGCTAGGGAAATGATGATTCCTCGCACTTGGGAAGGGCTAAACTCCACAGCGAGGACGAACACTCAGCTGGAGATGACAAGCAAAGGGGCTTAATGAAATGATTGTTGGAAGGGTAAATAGAGGGAACTTTGGAAGTTGGGAAATCGCAAAGTCTGAATGAATGAACATTATACATGTATATATATAAACCGTGACAGTTGGAATTGATAGGGTCAGTTGGCGTGAAAATATTTAGAGGTGGAAAGAGGGATCTACACCACTCTACATAAAGACTGCTACGTCATGAAGAAAAACCAGACAGTGGAGGGAGTGTCAACGTCGACAAACATCTCGGCACAAATGGAAGGGGAGGGAGGGGCGTCGCGGATTCAAACATCTCGACACAGATGGAAAGAGGAATAGGGCGTGGAGGATTCAAAACATCTCGACACAGATGGAAAGAGGGAAAGGGCGTGGAGGATTCAAAACAACTCGACACGGATGAAAAGGGGGAAGGGGCGTGGAGGATTTCTAAAGCATCTCGACACGGATGAAAAGGGGGAAGGGGCGTGGAGGATTTCTAAAGCATCTCAACACGGATGGAAAGGGGGAAAGGGCGTCGAGGATTCAAAACCTCTCGACATAGCAAACGTGTATGAAGAACACAGATTACCACACAGGGAAAGTTGAGGTAGGAGGGGAGAAAAGGCACATTCCATCTCAAGCATTCAAACATGTCTTCCTGTGCGTTTCTCCAAACGAATAGGCATATAACGGTCAATGGGGAAGCGTCTGCAGTATAGTAACAACACGAGTTACTAAACACAAAGCTTGTGTCAGAGAGGATACAACTTCAGACGAACAAATTAATGAGTCTAAAGAGGCCGGAAACACAGTCAAGGGTTATACTCTGGTGGTCTAGTGCCATGAAAAACCAGCTCCAAACACTTGACAGTATGGTCAGAATGGATATTGTCACACAAGGGGGCACTGGAGTAATAATTATTCTCAGGCGGTCTAGTACCATGGAAAAGTCTGCCTGCAGCACCAACATTTCCCACAGCAATCAGTGCAAAAGGGGTGCAGTCATTAAAATCTGGGGGTCTAGTACCGTGGAAATGTACTTCTGAGTTACTAATTACACTATCTGGGGTCTCATTACGGGGAGAAAATGTTCTCTCTTCGGAGGATACAGTGGCAGATGTTGATGGGTTTGCCGCTCCTTCCACAGGGGAACCTGTGGGCGAAAAATCGTCCAACTCAGCGAATGAAAAAGATTCCATTCCATGCCAAGTGGCGATGGGATGATGCTCACGCAAAACTATCGGGGAATCTGACGGATTTAGTAAACGAACAGGAACTTCGCCGGCAACACTCGACTTGACCAAGGTAGAACCTGCAATTAGGGGAGGGCATTCTCTCAACCAAGCCAGTCGAGTAAGAACATGCAATTCTGCCTATGGCAATTACTTCTGAACGAGCTGGGATGCTCACAAGCTCATTCAAAATTACATCGCTACCTTGAACTGGAGACTGTGGCTCCACAGTTCTGCGGGGGAAATGCACCAGCTCATGCAAAGTGTCAGCAGTGTCCTGAACTGGAGACCGTGGCTCTACAGTTCTACGGGGGATGTACGGTACTAGAGGAGTCGAACTTCCACTCCAGCTCAACGTACAATTACTCACGTTCAAAATTATGCCATATTTAACTAGTACGTCTGCACCTAATAAGAAGTCTTCATGCAAATGAGGGACTACAATGGCTGAAAATTCCAAGGGGGTGTTGGTCTGGTCTAGCTGCAATGAAAAGGTAACGGCTCCCGAAAATTCCATGGGGCGGCCCTCTGCAGAATATAGACGCCTTACACCTAATAAATCTTCAACACTGTGGTAATCCGGAAAAACATCAGACTGCTTAAGGACACTTTCGCTAACTAGGGAAACAGCGGCACCCGTATCAATTAGAATACGGCGTATGTGAACAGGGGTAATTGAATTATCAGCTGTATTGGAGAACTCAAAAGTACCGGATACGTAAAATCCGTTAGAACGTGCAGAAACATTAGGGATGGTCAAGTCGAGGTATTCCTCATCGTCAGATAAGTCATCGTGAAAACCAGCTTTTTCAGCAGGTAACACGGGCGTGGTATCAAAATTGCTTTCCATCATTACTTGGACCGGAGACCAGAAAGGCAAAACAGGCGTTTCGTCTAAATTCTCGGCCATGAATAATTGAACAGCGGAGTCGAGCGGCAAAACGGGTGTTACATCCGTATTTTCATCCATCAACATCTGTAGGGCATTAAGACTATTCTGGGGGGGTGTTGTAAACAGGACGTGGAGGCACAACTGGAAGAAGGGGTTCATCCTCATCTTCTTCAACATCATGCAAAAGGGGGACATGTGCCTCCAAGTCATCAATTCACAGCACTCTAAATACTTAGAATAAAGGGCTTCCCGCGGAGATTCATCCACAAGCACTTCATAACCAACAGGTGAGTCCTCATCATACCCAGAATGAAAATCAGCATCACTCAAGGGCACAGCGGACTGCAACAAACCATCAGCCTTACTTTTAAAATTATTGGAACAATTAGAATCCTTATCAGATGGGAAAACTGACAAGCTTTCATTACTAGAATACTTATGTGTAGCGGAGTCATCGGCAGGAACTTCAAATGGAGTAGAATAATCACAGTTACGGACAAGCTTTGAAGAATCTGCCTCAGTAACTAGTTTAAATGGCTGTTATAGAAGCGGGTGGGGTGGGAAGATGGGCCAGGAGGACGAGAACCATACAACAGGAATATAATAAAGATTATTTATTATTATATTCCTGTTGTCCCTAAACTCAACTCGACTGTTATGTGGACGGGGACCATGACGAGGAGGACCATACCCGGAACCTTGTTTACTACGGGGTGGAGGGGGACCATAAGCCATCCCTGGATCAGGACGAGCAGCATAGGATGCATCATGATCAAAATTACGGGGAGGACCATGTGGTATAGGGTGATCGTGATAACCCGACTCAAAAGAAGGTGGGCCCGGGACTGAGCCACGAGGAGGGTCATAACGCCTAGCATAATTATCGTGATAGGGGGGCTGATAACCAGACTCAAAGGAAGGTGGGCCCTGGACTGAGCCACGGGAAGGGTCATAACGCCTAGCATAATTATCATGATGGGAGGTCTGGTAACCAGACTCAAAAGAAGGTGGGCCCTGGACTGAGCCACGGGACGGGCCTGTGCCATAAGAGCGGGCAGAAATAGAGGTAGGTTCATTATGGGAAGAATCGTACTGGGGTTTACGGCCTTTATGGGGTCACCATTAAAAGTACTAACAGGGGCAGACAGGCGAGTCTCGAGTTTCTCTACTGCCAAACAGAGACGGGTGAGCGTATCAGGTTCATTATTGTACTGCTGTGCACGGGAGTTACTACTATTACCCTTAGAACCAGACCCAGGGGGACGCTCATCTCGTACAGAAGACACAGCTGCACTGTACGGATCATTACCATGATTACGCTCATGTCTGGCAGAGGCATCAGCAAATGAATGTGCTTCCAAATACAGAGCCCTACGCAGTGCATCCTGCATGGTTTCAGGTTGGCTATCCCTAACCCTTGCACGCAATGACTCGCCTAAAGCCTGAATGAAAGATTCCATGGCATAATCATCCCTCTCTAGTACTCCTGCTCTGGGATAAGCCCTGGCTGTCAACAAACGAATGTCGTCGGCTAAAGTCGACAACGATTCCCCATGTTGGCGGCGTTTTGTACGTAGCTGGGTTCTACGGACGTACTGGGCTTCGACTGGCATGTATCGCTCAGTAAGGATTTTGCGAAGGGTGTCATACTGGCCACATTCTACCACTGTTAAACTTAATAGAAAACGTGCAGCACTGTCACGAAGTGACCTCTTTAACAATACAAGTTTACAGTGAAGTTTGCGTGCAGCATCTTCATCCTTCGCCTCCAGAGCAGCCAGAAAGGGGTTATGAGAAACGGGAGTCCCAACATCTGAACCACGACCAAGGGGACCCGGACACTGATAGTCTTTAGTGGGGAGGGAGGCATCTGGCTTACTACTACTGGCACTAGACTTGGACTTTGTATCATCAGCATAATGAATCTTTGGTGTTGGAATATCGTCAGGTGCGTAAGGACCGTCCGAACAAGCTTCAGAGTACCGAGTATAAAATGTAGCCTCTTTAGGTGGGGCCGGGGTAGACGTAACAGGAGATGGGGTAACCGTATAGTGTGAACCAGATGCTTCCCCTCGGGTTCTTATGGGGGCTGGACGGACAGGCCGAGCCAGAACGGTAGTATCATCCCAACCATTGGCATCACAAGCATTATCGAAATCTAATAAGAATGCTTCGAAATCCTCGTTCTCTTTGCCTGAGAATGGACGGGGCATTATCCAAGAAGATTGACTTGACATTTTTTTTTTTTTTTTTCAAGATCAAATATGGAAGACGGAACAGGTTCGTACTAAGTATGCTACACTAGACAGTAAGGCTGATAAGTCTGATGCACCCGAAACACCACAAAAGGACACCAATTAACACAAAAGGAAAACGAACAAGAACACAACGGTAGGCAGAAGCACTTATGACTAATATGATACACAAGCTTATCGAAGTTACTCACGCGGGGAAGTGAAAGGCACCGGGAATATTCATTAGAGTAGTCGGTAGAGCGGAGGGAGTGGGTAATTAGAACCAAAGTTGGGCGCCAATGTTGTCTATTCGCGTTTCCGTTACGGTTCACACCAGATATACCAGTTTATTAGAGTCGGTAAAAGCATATATCTCACGGGACGAGGACAGAATTATTAGACATCAACATTAGGGAATGTATTCGACTTCTCATTAGGGCAAGGGTTCGACTACTGACTAGATTATCGAAGTTTGGTTATCTAAGAGTGAACTAGAATAGAATGTACGGTGCAATGCATGAGCGCGCCCATTTTTTTTTTTTTTTTTTTTTTTTTTTTTTTTTTTTTATTGGGAACACAGCCCTACAAAGAGACATGTGGAGACAAACACAAGACAAGACACAGGGGATGTAGGGACGACGTGCCGATGTACAGGGAGCAACTCGACCGACCAGGGGTCTCGGCGTTAGCGTTGCAACCTGGCATCGAAAAAAGGGGGGGGGTGCATGGTCAGGTAGCAAAAATAATAATTTGGTGCGAGAAAGGGGCGCTAGTATTGCACCAAATAATATAAATTAATACGTGTAATGACTAAACCAGAAGGGAAAATGAAGAAAGAGGACAGTAATCATAACAAGCAAGTAGTAGTAGAGAGGTAAATACTAAATGGGTCTCAAATCTCAATATCATCGTCACAGGTACTGTGTGGACCACAGCCATCTCTTTCGGATTAGATCCTTACATACGTTGACCTTGAAGGTTTGGAGGCGTCTTGAATGAGGCTCGTGAAGCAGGAGGTCCGCAGGCAGGTTGTTCCAGGGTGTGATGGCGAAGAAGGGGAAGGATCGCAGGAGGTAGTCAGGGGCTGTGCGAGGTGGTGTCCACTTCAGCTGAAAGGCATGGTGCGTCTGACGTGTTTGCCGTGTGCACATGCTAGCTACGGCAGGGGGCTTGGTTGGTGGCAGCATGGCCTTTACCTGGGGAGGCCCTGGAATGTAGTGCAGCTTGAACAAGTATGACAGGGCTGCCACCATCCGACGAAGCTGAAGACTTTGGAGGATGGTTCCAGGTCCCAGGAAATGCAGGGCACGTTGCTGAACCTTGTCCAGCTGGGCCATGTTAGTTGCGGCTGCGCTCGACCAGGCCAGTGGGGCATATTCAAGTAGGGGTCGCACGAATCCCTTGTAGACCGTCACTCGACCATGGTCGTCCAGGATGGGTGCTGCCTTTCGTAGGAAACCCAGCCTTTGGGAGGCGCGCAGTGCAACACTGCGAGTGTGCGCTCTGTAGGAGAGAGTGGGGTCGAGCATGACTCCCAGCAGCTTCAGGGTATCTGTCTCCTGGAGTGCTTCACCTCCAAAGGTGACTGGTGGAGTGCAGGGGGGAACGTGCTTGCGATGTAGAGTCATGCGCTGTGTCTTGGCTGGCTCAAAACAGATACGCCACTTGCGGCCCCACTCCTCAAGACTGTTGAGGGACCCTTGGAGGGAGGCGGTGGACTGTTGGAGATCGTCAGTTGGCTGTACTAAGCTGTAGAGTGTGGTGTCGTCTGCAAAGCTGCTCAGCTGCGTTCCTGGAGTTAAACATTGTTCAATGTCACAGGTGTATAGAAGGAAGAGGCTGGGTCCTAGGATGCTGCCTTGGGGGACACCAGCCTGGATGGGTTGAGCATCTGACGTCTGGCCTCCAACCACAACGCGGATGTTTCGGTTGGTGAGGTAGTCCTGTAGCCAAACAAGCAGGCGTCCGTCGACGCCGGCCTGCTTTGCTTTGTACAGCACTCCTGTGTGCGATACCCGGTCAAACGCACCGGCAATATCCACGGCGAGGACCTGGACACAACCGCCAGTACTTATGGTGTGGACCCATTCATGTTGGAGAGCCGTTAAGATATCTGCGGTTCCTCTACCACGTCGGAATCCAAACTGGCTGTTTGGCAACACCTCATGCTTCTCTAGGTAGTTAACCAGTTGCGTGTTTACAATGCCCTCCATGACTTTCGACATGATCGTTAGCAGTGATATTGGTCGGTAGTTAGATGCCAAAGATCTGGAGGACCGTTTGTGAACTGGGACAACATGGGCAAGTTTCCATGCCCCGGGTTGCACACCGGCTAAGAAGCAGAGGGTGAAGAGCTTTGCCAGTGGGTCTGCAAGTTCAGATGAGCACATCTTGAGCACACGAGCAGAGATGCCATCCGGTCCAGTTGCTTTTGATACAGCCAAGTGCCGTTTGACCGTTGCTGCGCGGAAGTGAATGTGCTTTAGCGTGGCATAGGCAGGTCGTTGCAGGTCAGGCAGGTCAGCAGCACAGAGGTCGTTATTGCCAAGGCTACACTTGTTCGCAAAATGCGCTGCAAAGCACTCGGCTTTCTCACGAGAAGAGTGGAACTCTTGTCCTGCAGGGTTGGTCAGCAGGGGGATGTCAGAGCAACGTCCCTTGCCTGCTGCGCTCTTGATGGTTGACCACCACTCTTTGTCCCGGAGGGAACCTGCAGTAAGCTTGTTGCGAATTCTACGTTGATGTGCTAATCGCGCTGCATGACACGCTTCCACTTCGTGGTTAACAGTTGTGATGTACTGGACCTTGTGGTTATCGTTGCGGGGATTGCGTCGCCACAGCTTCCATGCCCGCTCCTTGGCATGATTGGCATTAGAGCAGTCCGGTGTCCACCATACAGGGTTGGATTGGTGCACCACAAGCTCTTTGGATGGTATGAACTGTTTCATTCCATGCATGATGGCATCAGTTACGCGCTGACAGGACTGCTCCGCACACCCATGGATCTTGGCGGGCCAGTCTATGTTGCGGAGGTAGGCTCTCAGGCGGTGCCAGTCAGCAAGGGCGTATTTCCAAACCTGTCGAACAGCAGGATCTTCGCGTCGTGGATGCTGTTGGAGAAACTCGGCAATGATAACGGCATGATCAGATCGTCCAAGTGGTGCATAGGCTGTGGTGCATACGGGGTGTGAGAAATCGGAGATGATAAGATCGAGAGTATTGTTGCCGCGGGTTGGCTGGGTGACATGCTGGACAAGATGATGTGCTGCGCAGACTTCCTCCAGGCATTCACCGGCTCGGGTAGTCTTGCTACTCTGTAGCCAGGCTGAATTATGCACGTTGAAGTCCCCTGCAATTATCACATTGCTGCCAAGACGGCGGACATCATCCAAAGTGTTGTCTAGGTAGTCCATCAGGCTGGTGTCTGTCTCTGCACAAGAGCCAGGCCGGTAGAGCGCACCCAGAACAATCTTTGTTCCGGAGTGCATTGCCAGGGAAATCCATAAGAGCTCGTGATCACGGCAATCTATATCGTCGTGGTGGGTAATGGATAGTTCACTCCTAGCCCACACTGCCACACCGCCACCATGGGCATCTCGATCCTTCCTTATAGGGGGTGAGTATCCTGGGATGGTCAACTCATGGGAGGAATTATCTGAGCAGAGCTTCGTTTCTGTTACTATTGCCACGTCTACATTATACTGCAGGATTGCATGCTGCAGGGCACCTATCTTGTTGCTCAGGCTGAATGCATTAGTCACTAGCAGTCGCAGAGGTCTGGAATCCATCATTGGGCATGGGAGGACTGGGCATCCTGCTGGGGTGGCTGCGCATCATGCTGGTCATGTTGTGGCGCAGATCCGTTTGATCTCTTCAGGTCTCCAGCCTCTGGTGGGGAAAGGTGGGAGTTTCTCCGTTTTTGGCCACTGTGTAGTGGAGTGGAGATGAAGTCTGCCGGTGGTGGTGGCGGCGGTGGTGGTGGCGGCGGGGAGGAGGAGGACGTTGAACCCGGCTGCTGTTGTTGCTGTTTAGTCAGAACACTGGCAGAGGTGCTGTTTCTGCTGCTGTGGCTGCGACTGCTGGTGCTGCCCTCAGAGCTGGTTTCTAAGAACCTCCATGGCCTGCAGTACACGGGCCTTGGCCAGAAGTTGGGCGCTGTCACTGTGGAGAGTGAAGTGGCATCGATGGTCACTCTTGCGGAAGCACGCCCACTTTCTGACAGCCATATACTGCAGGTGTGGACAGGAATGGAGGCGCCCAGAAACTCACTCCTGGTTTTGATAAATTGCCTGAAGTGGCTCTCAGTGCTATCTGTGGCGATATTGCCCACATACACCACAGCACGCTTGTTTTTGGGTCGTTCTGAGGAGACAAGCTTCCATGAGTCATCCTCAATAACATGGAAGACTGGCTTGGATTCGGTCACATCTGTCTGGGACTTGGTGGGGATGGCATCCTGGTCGCCATCCCCTGCACACTCGTCACTGCTATGGGAGATGTTGCAGGGGACGCTGCCATCCTCTTCACACTCGTCACCGCTACGGGAAATGTTGCTGGGGACGCTACGGGACATCGTGGTGTCATGCTTTCGAGTACCTGTACCCGCACTGCCTGCTTTGGTACGCCTACGCGAAGGTTGATCCGCTCCCGTACCCTGCTGTGTTTGAACTGGCCTTGGGGTGGCTTTTCGCAAGGCAATGGCGGATTCTCGGAGAGACACTAACTCTTCATTCACATCTTTGAGCTGCCTTGACAGCTCGTCAACCCGTTTGTTTAGGCGCGTCTCCCGATCAGCCGATTCCGAGACAAATGCGGCCAATGTTTTCAGGATTTCTACTACAGATACCTCAATGCCCGGCAACGACGCCATCAGCCTCAGCTCTTCATCACTCAGGGCAGTCGCGCGAGTGTTTGTTCTCGTGGTGGCCCCAGGCATGGCGGAGGTCACCAATTTCTACGAGCACTACTAAAAAACCTTACTGCTACCCTACGGAAACTACCTCCAGTCCGGCCTGATGCCGGCTGGGCTCTACCAAAAAAGATTTACGGGAGCTTCAAAAAGTGCAACCTACTCCTACTGAACTACGTGCAAGACTTAGGGCGCGTTTGGTTGGTACGAACTAGAACAGGATTCACCAGAACAGCGCGTTTGGTTGGGACTGCACCTGTTCTGGGTCGGCCAGAACATGTTCTGCTTGCTCCGGCCTCGAGGCCGGAGCAGACCGAGCAGTTTCACTTTTTCACAGTGAAACCTGGCGGGAACATCGATTTTGGTCCTAAATGATCACGTGCATACGCTTTTTGGTTGGACTCGTCGTACCGTACACAGTGACCATGGTGACCCATACACATTTTGAAGAATGCACCAAGTTTGGCATATTTTTCACAAAAACATGCTCTGTTTCTGGAGTACCGTTTGGTTGGCATGAGGCTGCTCCGTGTGCACCAGCTGTTCGATCCTGTTCTAGATCGTACCAACCAAACGCACCCTTAGCTGGGCGCGCATTATTATGTGTATAGCTCGACTATGTACACTATAAAGGGATGTAATTAGATCAAATGTACGGTGGTTTTTATGTGCAGGGGCAGAAGGAGGGAAAACGGGCTACAAATGTGTATGGTACTATTATTATTACATGCAGGGGCAGCGGGGAAACGGGTCCAATAATATGGTTGTAAGTGTGTACGTACGAACTACTGCATGCAAGGCTAGGGGTAGGGGGTAATGGGTCAAATATGGCTATGAAGTGTGTACGAATTACTGCATGCAGGGGTAGGGGGTAATGGAATGTGTACGAATTACTGCATGCAGGGGTAGGGGGTAATGGAATGTGTACGAATTACTGCATGCAGGGCAAGGGGTAGCCCCCCACACCTCACCACATTATGTTCGCTGCCCTGGATCGAACTATGATCCGGAAGGCTGCCCTGCAGACAGAAGGAGCTGCTGGCCCATCAGGCATGGACGCATCTGGGTGGCGACGAATGTGCTCAGCTTTCGGCCAAAACTCAGACCAGCTCTGCGATGCCGTAGCATCATGTGCAAGAAGACTCGCAACCTCCGCGGTGGACCCGGCTGCACTGGAAGCCTATGTGGCGTGCCGACTCATGGCGCTCGACAAGCAGCCAGGCGTCAGACCCATTGGGATCGGCGAGGTCGTTCGAAGGATAGTTGGAAAAGCCATTCTCTACATCACCGGGCCTGCAGTTGAAGCCGCGACCGGTTGCACCCAGCTGTGCGCAGGCCAGGAAGGAGGCATCGAAGCAGCCATACACGCCATGCGCACTGCCTTCGCCGACGAGGCAACAGAGGGTGCCTTGTTTGCCGACGCTTCCAATGCATTTAATCGCATCAACCGGGACGTATGCCTGCGCAATGTCCAATGCCTGTGTCCCGAGCTGGCGACAACTCTTGTTAACACATACCGAAGCCCTGCCCAGCTATTTGTGGATGGCGAGACAGTGTGGTCTTGTGAGGGCACCACCCAAGGGGACCCGCTCGCCATGGCCATGTACGCTATCGCCACAATCCCCCTCATTGAAGAATGCCGTAGCAGTGGAGCCACCCAGAGTTGGTACGCCGATGACGCTACAGCAGCGTCAACACTGCTGCCACTTCGCCACTGGTGGGACATCCTATCGCAGCGCGGTGAGGCCTATGGATACTTCCTCAACCCGGAGAAATCCGTACTACTAGTGAAGCCTGCACATCTCGAGCGTGCCACTGAATTGTTCGCTGACACACGTATCCAAGTCCGCTCAGATGGGTACCGACATCTAGGTGCAGCACTCGGCACCCCGGAATTTGTAGCGGCTTATGTCACGGGCAAGGTGAACACATGGTGCAAGGAGGTTGACAAGCTGTCTACATTTGCCCACTCCCAGCCGCATGCAGCGTATTCCACCTTTACGCACGGTCTACGGCATCGCTGGGCATTTGTGGCCAGGACAGTACCCAACACAGCTACCCTGCTGGAGCCCTTGGAGCAGGCGGTTGTACACCTGCTACTCCCAGCCCTCCTCGGTCGCCCCTCTCCAGGCTCTGCCGAACGGAAGATCCTGGCTCTACCATGTCGCTTGGGTGGCCTGGGACTAATCATCGTCTCTTCGTTAGCAGAACAGTTCCTTTCATCCTGCCACATCACCCAAACGCTGGTTGAGGGAATCCTCTCTGGCATGTCCTACCTGCCCGACGTCACGCAGCTTACGCTGCACAGGAAGTCCGAAGTCCGCAGCCGACAGCGGAATAAGGAGTCAACCATCGCCAAGGATGTCGTCTCAGCCGCTTCACAGGAATTGCAGCGTTGTGTGGAGCTTGCTTCGCTGAAGGGGGCCTCCAATTGGCTCACGTGCCGGCCACTGAAAGTCCACGGCTTTTCCCTCAGCAAGGCTGGCTTTCGCGACGCCATCCATGTTCGCTATGGCTGGGTCCCTCCAATGCTGCCGTCCGCCTGCGTCTGTGGTCAGGCATTCAGCACCGCGCATGCCCTGTCGTGCCCTATTGGAGGGTATCCGTCACTCCGGCATAACGAGCTGCGAGACATCACCGCCTCACTGCTTTCACGCGTCGCACATGACGTAAGTGTGGAGCCGTCTCTCCAGCCCCTTTCCGGGGAACGGATGAGGTATCGTACTGCAATCAGCGAGGATGGCGCCCGCCTAGATGTTGCTGCCAGCGGGGTGTGGGGCGGCCGTTTCGAGAGGACATTCTTTGATGTCCGGGTATTTAACCCTTTTGTCCGATCGAACACCGCTCCCTCCCTCAACAGCACGTTCACTAAGCACGAGAAGGAGAAACGGCGACACTATGAAGAGCGTGTTAGGGAAGTAGAGAAGGCATCGTTCGTCCCCTTGGTGTTTTGTGCCTCCGGTGGTCAAGGCAAGGCTGCCTCTGCTTTCCTCAAGCGCATTGCATCAATGCTGGCCGAGAAGCGGAAGGAACCGTTCTCCATGGTGATGGCTCACCTTCGTTGCCGCCTAGGGTTTGCCCTCATCAGATCGGCGATTGCAAGCTTAAGAGGTCATCGATCCAGGCGAGCACCTTTGGATCAGCAGCTGGAGTGCCCCTCAGCTCTAGTGAATGCTGAGTGTCGTCTGGGTTAAAACCCTCACCTCTTGTTATATGGCTGTATTGTTTTCGCTATTAGTTAGTTTTCTTTGTTATGATTTCTTTTTTTCTTTTTCTTTTTACCAGGCGTGGGCCATCCCCTGAATTCATAGGTGCCAAACATTCTTTTTCTTTAGTTTTCTTTGTAAATATGATTTCTTTTTCTTTTTACCAGGCGTGGGCCATCCCCTGAATTCATAGGTGCCAGACATTCTTTTTTCTTTCTTTTTCTTTTTACCAGGCGTGGGCCATCCCCTGAATTCATAGGTGCCAACTCTTTTTAATATGTGAGTAGTAAAAAAAAAAAAAAAAAAAAAAAAAAAAAAAAAAAAAAAAGGGCAAGGGGTAGGGGGTAATGGAATGTGTACGAATTACTGCATGCAGGGCTAGGGGTAGGGGTAGGGGGTAATGGAATCATGCCGGGGTCGGGATCCAAATATGGGATGCGTATAACACAACTGACTTCATCTGGTCCGGCCCAGCAGTATGCTGCGGCCAAGTGTCACATTCCAGTCGAGAGCGGACCTACCGTACCAGGACATGACCTCAGTGACCTGGATCATCGAACGCGTGGGTGTCACGTCGAACGTTCAAACTGCTAGTACGGAGCATCAGCAAATCGAATTTTCGATTTGATTATTCGAATGGCAAAAAGAAAATCAGAGAGAAAATTCGAATGAAAAAGAGGTTCAGCATGTAGCGCAGTCCAGTATTTTCGAATCGAGTTTTTTTTAGCTTGAGCAGTTGAGGACTGGGATTTTGAGATGTGCAATGAACGGAGTTGCTGTTGTTTCTCATTGCCTTTGGGGATGACGCGAAGCGGCGGATGCTTCATCCGATTCAGGCTATTGGCGATAGGATCTCTCTTGGAGACCCCTTGAAAAGGCGGATCTCGGCCGAGCTCCTCCGCTATCCCTTGCATATCAGGAGACCCGCGGACGAATAGGTGAGAGCCAGGGTGGGCCCTACACTGCCTCAGCAGAATGAGATCCATGGTAAGGTCGACCCTCAAATATTTGGCACACTTTGAGTTGCCCTCTCCCTGCGGGGAACTCACCATAGACGCAGATGCCGAGACAACGCCAGCAGGGCTACTGCAGTACTGGGAGCAGGAGGCATACCGGGGCTGGTAGTTGGTGACAAAGCCATGATTCCAGGATACTTGAAATGAAACAAAATGCACACTTGATAAAACTTTTCACAGTTCGAGAGAGAGGAAAGCGTCAAGATTGACAAGAAGTCCAGACTAGTACTTTAGTAAGAACTAGTAGTGACTAGTAGTAGGTACATGCGCAAGAATGAGTACTCGTAGTGCGCCGTGTACTAGAGCACGCGCGGAGCATTCGAAAAGTATTCGAAAAGTATTTTCTGTTTGCGGGCATTTTTCAGTCGAACAAAGCCCTACAAATGTAGTTTCGACTGATTGAGTGCTTTTCGTGACGATTCTCGAATTTCATTCGAATATTCGATTTGCTGATGCTCCGTAGTAATTCGAACTCCAAGACTAAGACCAACATTCAAACTTCAGCTAATGCAGCCAGTGCAGTCAGTGAGGCCAATTTGCCAGACGTCGATGACGACAGTGAAGATGCTGCCTGGCGTTTGGTGACAGCCAGGAAACCTGTCAAGAAAAGTGTTGTGTTTGTTGGCAATCAGCTGCGCGATGCCTCACCGGAGCAGCTAGCACGCTTCGTGGAGTGTCGCTCGTCGGAGTTGAAGACTCCCCCTATTAAAATTATCGACTGTAAAGTTTTTCAGAAGCAAAAGTCGTCGTCTGCGAGACTGGTAGTCCACGCATCGTGCAGCAAGACGCTGTTGGATCGTCGCTTCTGGCCCAGACCACTCTATTCCAGACAGTGGAATTTCGACAAGTACTCTGCCTCTGATGTCAGTGATGATACCACAGAAACCACAGCATGTGACGACACGCAAGCAAACTCGGCATCCCTTTCGGAAGTGGAAACAAATGTGCACGCGCCCTCAGTCAGCGATGGCTCTGAAATCAACCATGCCTGCTGATGACCATGCTGCACACTGCCTTCTTGAATGTATGTAGTATCAGGCGCAAGACAGCCGAAGTGCAAAAGTTCTTGTCAAACAGAGGCATTCATGTCTTTGGTATGGCTGAGACTTGGCTCACTCCAGATATCTTGGACAGTGAACTTACTATCCCACATTTCAAGCTACATCGGAAGGATAGATTGCAGCAACGTGGTGGTGGTGTTGGGATATACTGCCATGAATCTGTTCTTGCGCGAAGACGCACTGACTTGGAGACTGACTTAGAGCTGCTGTGGATAGAAGTTAGCGTTTCCGGTGGCATAGTACTGGTTGGATGCTGTTATCGTCCACCAGACAAACCTGTAGCATTCTGGACCTCCCTGGAGTCCAGCCTAGACGCATCAGTTCATGCACCAGGAAAGAAGGTTCTGGCAACTGTCATGCTGGGTGATTTCAACGTTGATATGAAAATGAACCGTCACCCATGGCCATACGAGTAACTGACTTGTTTAACAAATTTGGTATGACAAATTATGTGTCTTCACCAACACGTGCCACCACCCTTACTGAGTCAATCATTGATCTCTTCCTATCAACTTCCCCGCTGACGGGACCTTGTGAGATAGCCTACCTAGACATTAGTGACCACTTTGCAGTACTTGGGAATCTCTCTGTGGCAGGGTTTGCACCAGGCCGTACTTACAGCTACAGACCTACACGCCGCATCCATAAGATAAACTGGGACACCTTCAACAGCGATCTCAGTGCAGAGCAGGCCTCTCTGCTCGCCATAGATGATGTCAACACCCTTGCATCATCTTTCATCGCCTCCATAGTGTCAACATTGGATAAGCATGCACCCGTGCGGATGAGGCGAAATCGGGATAGACGTCCCTGCCCGTGGGTAACAGATGAACTTGTGGCCTGCGTACGGGAGCGAGACAGACTCCATCGACTGCTCATGAAGAACCGCTGCAATGATGATCTCCGCAGTCAACACCGCACTGCTCGTGCCAAGGCCAGGAAGCTGGACAGGAGCCTGAAGAACACGTATTTCATCCAGCAGTGCCAGACTTCTGACCAACGTAAACTTTGGTCAGTCATCAATACTGTGGTTGGCCGGAAGAAACAATCGCACACTGCTCAAGTACCCATATCGGATCTTAGCAAGCTGTTTGGTGACGTTGTCCATGATCCCCAGCGTCCTCCTCAGCTCTGTTCTCCCTCTGGTCCAATGGCGGAAGGGGCATTTACCGACTTCAGTGTAGTGACAGTCGAGGATGTGGCAAGCAGTTTGAAATCTGTCAAGTCTTTCAAGGCAACAGGCAGTGACCAAGTTCCAAGCATCATCCTGCAAAAGTGTTATCCAACCATTGCCCCCACACTTACACGCATCATTAATATATCCCTGTCCTCCGGTGAGTTCCCCCTGTCCTTCAAGTTGTCCCACGTCAGTCCGCTCTTCAAGAGTGGAGACCCAACTTTGCCAAAGAACTACCGCCCTGTGTCACTGCTCCCAGTTATCTCCCGCATCACAGAAGCATTTGTAAAAAATCAGATCACGCAGTACTTGGACTCCAAGCAACTTCTTCCGCCTACTCAGTTCGCCTACCGAAAGCTTCACTCCACAGAAGATGCCTTAACGTATGCTGTTGATCGATGGCAAATGGCACGGGCAGAGCGCAAGTATACCGGCATCGTGTTTGTCGACATGTCAAAGGCCTTTGACCGCGTCAGGCATGAGCGACTCGTTACCGAACTGTTTAAGCTAGGCATCTCGGGAACTGCACTCAACTGGTTCTGCAGTTACCTGTCTGGCCGGACACAGCAGATCAAATTGCAGGATCAGTTGTCAGGGACTGTTCCTTGCTCTCGCGGTGTTCCGCAGGGCAGTGTCTTAGGCCCACTCCTGTTTGTAATTTACACTGCTGACGTCAAGTCAACGATGCCTCCGGATGTGGCAGATCAGGAATTCGCTGATGACATCGCTCTCGATTGCTCCAACGCGTGTCCCAAGCAAGTCTGCGAGTCTCTGTCGTCTGCAGTGACCAACCTCGCCAAGTGGCTAGATGACATCGGCCTACTTCTGAATGCCCAGAAAACCCAAGTTCTGCTTGTAAAGCCAAGAGGCGGTGCTGATGTTCAAGAACACGTACGTTGTCGAGGACAATCCCTGGAATCAACAACATCTGCGAAATACCTGGGTGTTGTAATCGACAATGACCTCTCCTGGCAGCCACATATCAGCCATGTAACACGCAAGATCGGGCCAGTAATTGGACAGCTATGGCGACACGGCAGGTCCCTGAGCCTAAGAGCACGCCAAGTCTGGTATGTCAGCATGATACAGGCTCGTCTGTCCTATGGATCCAACTGTTTCTTCTCCAGTCTTTCCAAGCAGCTCCTGGATAAACTCCACCGCCTGTCAAAATCCGGTGTCAGAGCGACCCTGCAGCAAAGGACTCTGGTCCCGACTGCCCCCCTTCTGGAGCTACTGGGTGTGCCAAGCTTGCCACAGCTTCTCTTCCAGAAGCTTGCCATCTTCGTTTTCAAATGTTTAAATGACAAGACAAGTCCCCTGTTAAAGAATCTGTTCGTGCCGATCAACGACCCTGCCACACCTCAGCTGAGGACGACACGGGGTCAAGTGTCAAGCCTGCTGAGAGTTCCGTTCCTCCCTGGTCCTGCTGGACGTCGTTCAATTCAGTTTGTTAGCAGCATTCTGTGGAATGCTCTCCCAGTTGCAGTCCGTACGGAAGGTGATTGGCAGACATTTAAAGCTCTAGCCACGGCTCTCGACTTGCCCAGCCTTTACCCATATTAACATTCTCTGTACCTAACTTCATGTCGAAATCCATTTTAACAATCCGCATATCTCTCCTCCTTCCCCCCCCCTCTCTTTCTGTCTCTGACACACACACACACTCTCTCTCTCTCTCTCTCTCTCTCTCTCTCCCTCTATATCTCTCTATCTCTCTCTGTTGTTGTTATTGTTGTTGTTGTTGTTGTTGTTGTTGTTGTTGTTGTTGTTGTTGTTGTTGTTGTTGTTGTTGTTGTTGTTGTTGTTGTTGTTGTTGTTGTTGTTGTTGTTGTTGGTCATTTTGTGACAGCTTGTACAATTCCCTGTCCAGGTAGTAAAGCGTCTCTCTCCCTCTCCTCTCCCTCTCTCTCTCTCTCTCTCTCTCTCTCTCTCTCTCTCTCTCTCTCTCTCTCTCTCTCTCTCTCTCTCTCTCTCTCTCTCTCTCTCTCTCTCTCTCTCTCTCTCTCTCTCTCTCTCTCTCTCTCTCTCTCTCTCTCTCTCTCTCTCTCTCTCTCTCTTGTTGTTGTTGCTGCTGCTGTGGTGTTGCCGTTGCTGTTCTTGTTGGTCTGTTGTTGTTGTCGCTGTCGCTGTTGTTGTTGCCAATGCTGTTGCTGTTGGTCATTTTGTAAGAGCTTGGACAGTTCACTTGTCCAGGCAATAAAGCAGTCTCTCTCTCTCTCTCTCTCTCTCTCTCTCTCTCTCTCTCTCTCTCTCTCTCTCTCTCTCTCTCTCTCTCTCTCTCTCTCTCTCTCTCTCTCTCTCTCTCTCTCTCTCTCTCTCTCTCTCTCTCTCTCTCTCTCTCTCTCTCTCTCTCTCTCTCTCTCTCTCTCTCTCTCTCTCTCTCTCTCTCTCTCTCTCTCTCTCTCTCTCTCTCTCTCTCTCTCTCTCTCTCTCTCTCTCTCTCTCTCTCTCTCTCTCTCTCTCTCTTTCTCTCTCTTTCTCTCTCTTTCTCTCTCTTTCTCTCTCTTTCTCTCTCTTTCTCTCTCTTTCTCTCTCTTCTCTCTCTTTCTCTCTTTCTCTCTCTATCTCTCTCTATCTCTCTCTATCTATATCTATCTCTCCTCTCTCATCATGCATGCGTCACACTCTCAGTCTCATGGAAATTTTTATTTTATTTTTTATTTTATAAGATTGCATGCTTCACACTCTCATGTAATATTTCTTTCCTTTCTTCGTCTTTTTGTGAGAGCTTGGACAATCCACTTGTCCAGGCAAGAAGGCAGCAATGCCTGTTCATTCTGGCGAAGTAAAATAAAATATACCAACCAACCAACCAATCAGAATGGATGTTAGTTGCCGTCAGTATAATAATAATAAGAAGAAGAACGCCCGTGATCGGCAGAGTCAGCGCCGGTCCCAGGAAACGTCAGGACAGACATCCCGTCGACTCCAGAACGCCCGTGATCGGCAGAGTCAGCGCCGGTCCCATAGCTATGCAGAAGACGTTACTTCAGTATCTCATTGAAACGTTTTTGCAATACAATGATGTAGCTAATCAAAGGAAAAGCATTTTCATCAGTTCTAACAACATGCACGATGAGCTAGGCAACAAAGCATAGCGCAGGGCCCTGAGCTTCCAAGCTCTCTCGTTAAGCTTACGTGGAGATAAAAATGTAATCAACGCAATAAATAGAGTAAGCTGCGCACTCAGTACAAACACCATTAGCAAAACTTGTTTTCATGTAAATAAAGAAGCTTGTTCCTAAACGTTTTCGTCGCCATCTCATCAGAGGATTAGGATTACTGGCAAATCCACATTAGCTCTAAACTCAATACATATACGCACAATGCTAGTAATAATTTAGACCCTAAGGCCCCGGTCACACATGCACTTTTTTCGGCGGAAAGTTTGGATTTCGCTACGCCAAAAAATGCGAGCGGACCCTCCGCTTTCGCGGATCCGCTTTGGCGGAACCTGCATGGTGATGGCTTTGGAGTTTGGTGTGCTACTTCTGCACTGAGTTCTGGTGTTGTTTGGTTGCCGTTTGGTATTCAGTTTTCATATTGTTCTTCTTTGCCAATGAACTGTACGTTCTGGAGATCTCGCAAGCAATACTGCATCGTTATGAGTGGATAGTTGGTGAGGGAATAACTCCGAATCCGTCTCCCAACGAGTCATTGGCCCCGATCGCGGACGATCTCCAACTCTCTCCTTCTCTCTCCAAGCAATACGTCCACAAGAGTATGCAACACTAGGACTGCAACCAGGGAGTAGTAGAGTACTCTGCCACACCCTCACTGCAGCTGCAGGCATCCACGCAGTCGCTGGGTCGATGATGGATCATGGAGGAGGCAACGACACCCTGCTATAAAACTATTAATTTTGAATTTGATATTGATGTAAACTAAACTAATATTCAAATACACCCGTGCTGGGCCGTAGTGAATGTGCCCCAAATCCACGAGTGTACTTGACATGAGACATTCAGCAGCCTGTCAGCGATCCACGATAGCTCTACTTGTACAAGCGAAGGTCGCTTCAACTCGGACAAGAACATCTAAAATTTCATAGGACGTGCTGCATTTGCATTCTCTCCGCCAAAGCGGAGCGTTGAGAAGCACAGTAGTCTACATGTATGTGTGACCGCTGCATCGTGTGGTCCGCCAAAGCGGCTGCGGTAGTTCCGCTTTCCGCCTCCGCAAAAGCGGTGCAAGCTTTTCATGTGTGACCGCGGCCTTAGCTAGCGCGAGAAAATGAGAGCTGAAAGAAACATTACATCAATCAACGATATCAGGTGACAACAGATGCGATAAATTCACCACTGGAAAGTAACCATGCAACCACACACGAGAACTACTGATCTAAATTCACAAACAATTTCAACGTAAACAAATTCTTTTTCTGCCTACACAAATTCGGCTTGGTGGTAAAAATGTAGATAGACTCCAATACACGCAAATACCTTTGACTACGTGAACGAGACCAAACAGAAAAGCAATCATCAGTATAACTAGAACGACAATCACTATTCTGAACAAGATGGTTAGCAACAGAAGATTCATACACCCTAACACCACTACTAGAACCAGTACATACTTTGGAATTACGTGACAATGAAACCGACCTGACACATCTGGTGTGTCCACCTCCGGTGGCAAAAAGCGTGGCCCGCCACCGAAGAAACCACCGGATGGTGTGTCTGCGGGACCAGTGACTCGCTCTAGGCCTAGGGCGAGGTTGGCAGTCTTTATCGTTTGTTTGTTTGTTTGAAGTTTTATTTTACATCGCAAACCAAACGGGCATTGATGCCCAATATTATGATGGCGATAGAATAAAAAGTGTAGCTCGATAAAGCTTCACTTGCGAAAATGAGAAAACAGTCAAAGGGAAGTATTTGTACCGGTAATTACAAGTCAAGTTCGAACGAAGTAACAATCAGGGAGAAATAGGAAGATGAGGACCTATGCCAGAGGGAGGTGCTATTCGGCCATATTAACCGTAGAAAAACACTTTCAGCAATCTTTTAAACGGGGTTGGACGACGAGCGGACGTGAGTTCCTGTGGCAGGGTGTTCCAAAGCTTCACGGCGGAAACCAATGGTCGGCTGTCGCCAGATGTTCGCCGAGTTAGCGGAACAACGTATTTGCAATTGTCATTGCCACGGGTGTTACTGGGAGGTTGGAGGGCTACTCTATCTTTCAGAAGAGGGCTGATGCTGCTGGTGTGGACACGGTGCATAAGGAAACGGAGTTTGCATTTGGCACGTTCAATTACAGGGGTCAGGGAAAGGCGAGTGTATATAGGAGTGGTATGGGACGGGAAGGGCAGATTGGCTACGCAGCGAACACATCGCTTGTCGAGGACAGTGAGCTGGTGCCGCTGCTGAGCCGTGAGGGCAGAGAAGAACGCGTTTGATCCATAAAGCATGTCAGGAAGTATAAGGGCAGAATAGAAGAGGAGCGACTGGCGTTCAGATAGCGACGGGCGGATGGTTCTCAGGGTGGTTAGCTTCTGGGAAGTTTTACGTACTATGCTGGAGACCTGCGCGTCCCACCGAAGACAGGAATCAATCTGTAGGCCCAGAAAGCGAGCAGTGGTGGTCTGGGTGAGAGGCGTCCCGTTGCAGTTAACGTTGAGTTCCAGGGTACTACGGCGTGATGCCTCAATGGCTAAGACCTGCGTCTTGTCAGGGTTTAAAACCAGGCCTTTCCCGTGTAGGTAGTCAGCCAAGTTTGACACAGCAACTGATAAGACTTGATTTAGGGTTGCTACGGATCTGCTTGCGGTGTCGAGAAGGATGTCATCCGCAAACAGCTGGGAGTGTGCTGGGCTGGTGACGCTATGGACGTCCATGGTATAATTATAGTGAAAACAGCAAAGGACCCAGTACACTACCCTGAGGGACTCCACACTCGCATGCAGTTAGGCCCGAGCACTGCCCACTCGCCAGAACTACTCTCTGTCGACGGTCCGTGAAGTAGCTCGCAAACCAACGCAAAACAGTCGAAGATACACCCAAAGCAAACAAATCTTGGATCATGAGCTGGTGCCGTACTTTATCGAATGCCTTGCTCATGTCCACTAGTACTGCGCCAGTATGTAGCTGGTGGTCTGCTGACGACAGATAGCGGTCCATGGCCAAGGTCAAGGCATCTTCCGTGGAGTGTTGTGGCCGGTACGCAAACTGATTGGCGGGCAAAAGTGAATGGGTTTGTAAGAAGTCACACAGGCGTTTGTGGACTATCTTCTCCAAGATCTTCGATGCTATTGGCAGTAAAGATATGGGACGGTAATTGCGAGATGCGTTCTTGTCACCAGACTTAAATAGGGGTCGAACATTTGCAATCTTCAGGGAGACGGGCACAATGCCAGACGAAAGGGATGCATTAATTAATATGGATAGCGACGGGGCGAGGGCTGCTGCACAATGCTTCAGGATGAATGCCGGAATACTGTCGCTGCCCTCAGCTTTACGAGCATCGAGTCTCACGAGAAAGGTGAATACCTCCTCAACACTAGTGGCCTGGAATTCCCGCAAAGGTTCCCGTGGTGACGGACCACAAGGTAAGGATAGCTGCACAGGTCTACTTGGATCGGAGACTACTCCACTGAATTGCTCGCTGAGTGCTGCTATACTGACAGAGGGTGGGGTGGGAGTTTTGGTCCGGCCGCTGAGCTCGTTTATTGTCTTCCAAGTGAGGCGCGCATTTGCCTGACTCCGTGTGAGAAGATTCTTGTAATACTGGGCCCTGAGGCGTCGGGACATTCGCTTAGCCTCGGCTCGTGCTGATGTGAATACAGTTCGTAGATCCATGTCAGTCGGCGAGGCTCGCCAGCGACGATGTGCTGCGTTGCGAAGTAGAATAGCGTCGTGGAGGGCAGGTAATTTCCAAGGACAGGGCGTGCGGGAGGAAGATTTAGGCCGATACGTTCGGACAGGAGCGTGCTCGTCCAAAACGGAAACAATCTTGTCAGTCCAAGAATACCACATGGCATCCACAGTCTGAGCGGTTGAAAAATTCTCCAGGTCACAATGATGCAAGTCATGAGCGAATCGGTTCATATCGATCCTTGCTAGGTTACGACCGCACTTGACAGCAGGAGGTTCCACAGTGCACTTGAAAGGTAGGTCAATTACGACCGCAAAGTGGTCGCTGATGGTACAAGGGAGAACCGTGCAGGAGGTTATCGCTCCATCCACAGCTAGGGCGAGATCCAGTGTTGTTCTGCTGCCGTGGGGGGCAATGCGGGTAGTGTCCTGCACCTTGTTGCTGATATTGAACTGGTCGCAGAAGCGATGTAAATTGTCGAGCTGAGGGGCTTGGCGCCGGCTTACGTCGACATTGAAGTCGCCCGTTAAAATCAGCGGGGACGATGGCATTGACGCCGCTGCTGTGTCAACTGCGTTGGACAAGTCCTGCCAAAATTGTACTGGCGTGCCTGGAGGTCGATACACTCCTCCTAGGAGAATCCGGTTTCGATAACTTCTGATCTCCAGTAGCAAAAGTTCTATGTTGGTGTGGTCTCCCACCACTTGTGCTTGAAAGCGATTGTGGACATAGGCTGCTAGGCCACCTCCATGACCGGGACGATCCCTCCGGAAAAGTGCATGGTTAGGTATGCTGAGCAAGCTGTCTGCGGTAGAACTAGATAGAAAGGTTTCCGCCAGTATCATGATGTCAATGTTTTGAGATCGTATGAAATCCTCAACTTCATGCTTTTTATTTAGAAGGTGGCACACATTGAGGAACCCTACTCTAAGATTAAGACTAAGGCCGTTGTTGCTGTTTGATAAAGGGGCTAAATTAGGGGTGTGTGGTCTAGGATGGAATGGGATTGCATTAGGGTTTAGTGGGGTGTCGGCATTCATGATGCGGCTGAAGCTGAAGCTATCTTGTCCAAGGCGAATCTCCACTCTCGTGCACGCACCTCCGCTGGCCAGAAGTCTTCCTGCAGGGCTTTGTCGATTTGATCTGCTGGGATCACGACATGTGCGTACGCCAGTCCGAAGTACCGGGATTCTGACACACTGCACTTCATGACTGGCAGGTCTTTTTTCTCGCACCAACCTACTATGGAATCAGCACTACATCCCATGTGGACATTGCCAAGGTGAATTGCGCGGCATTTTATCCGAGGGGCTCCACGAAAACTTGCAGGAGCTTTAGGTTTGTGCTGATAATACGAGGTGACAGTGGACTGGCCTGGCTTGTGTGCTACTTCACGGCTGGCAGTGGTAGTCTTATTTGCCAACGTGCGTGCAGGGTTTCGCGGTTTTCTCCGTTCAACGTCCTTCCACTCAGGTTCGACCGGTACGGGATCACATGTTGGTTCGCGTGGTGTACTCGTGTCAGTTGTAACCCCTGAGCTGCAAGCATTTGAATACGAGTTGCGTGTAGCAGGCCCTGAGTCAGATGTGCGTGGGTTGATCACTGATGTGGCCGTGGAGGACGTGGACTGGCCTGTTGGGGTACATGTACTCGTACGCAATTTCTGAACTTCCTCCCTGAGTGCCGCCACTTCGATTCTCAGGGAATTGTTGTCAACAACAGCTTCTTTCATGGCAGCCAATTCCTTGATCAAACTACTCATGATCCCCATGAAAGATTCGCCACCGCAACATCTATGGTCATGACACATGCATGAGCACTTACGGTTAGCAGGCAAGTTAGACGAGGCCACATCAATTTGGCATCCAGAAGAGCCGTTTTCGCCAAATAAAGGCGTGACGTCAACAGAACCGTCCATACCAGTGCTCGGAGAACCACTTTGGGCAATCGGAGTCGTACTAGAGCTATCTTCTCCGCTTTCTTTAGACCTGGTTGACATGGGCATGGCGAACCCGTATAAAACAAGAAAAAATCAGCCAAACGTTGGAGCTAGAAAATTTGCATCCTACTCCTACACGTACAACTTTCGTGGCGTCGTCTCCGTCGTTGTCGTCATCGTCGTCGTCAGCATCTTCCTCACCTCCCTCCTCCTCTTCATCAACATCAACAGCCATTGGAACGTCAAAGGGAGCATCATCGCAGCAGGCAATGCCAATAACGGACGTGCCTTTGGTACTGACATCTACATCGGCCTCGTCTGGATTGGCAGTAGCGGCAAGGAATGTCAGGTCGGTTTCATTGTCACGTAATTCCAAAGTATGTACTGGTTCTAGTAGTGGTGTTAGGGTGTATGAATCTTCTGTTGCTAACCATCTTGTTCAGAATAGTGATTGTCGTTCTAGTTATACTGATGATTGCTTTTCTGTTTGGTCTCGTTCACGTAGTCAAAGGTATTTGCGTGTATTGGAATCTACCACCACGACGTACACACCAGACATGCCCAGGTCGGCGACCATGGATGACTCAACAGCTTCTTTGCAGCATTAAACTCACGCATCAGCTCTACCGTCAGTGTCTCAGAACTCGCAGCGCCGAGAACTGGCTCACATTCGTTACTCAACGCAATAGGACCACAACACTACTGAGAGAAGCTAAATCCGCCTTCGTATCCACTACCGCGCAAGGCGACGTAACTGGTGTCCCGCAGCGAAACCTGTACAAGTTAATGAAATCACTGCGGTCGTCCCCGAAAAAGGAGCTTCCACCTATTTCAGCGAACGAAACAGTGGCTAGATCAGATGGAGAAAAGGCGGAAGCGTTTAACAATTTTTTCATTTCGGAAAGCCAGAAGTCCGTCTCCGGACCAACTGAAGCCGTGCCAGAGATTGGCGTGTCGCGCATCATCGGAAGCGAACTGAAGGAAATCATCACCACCCAGGAGGAGGCCAGAAAACTCCTTTCCGCTCTTGATTTCCGGAAGTCGGCTGGGTACGATGGCATCCCGACGAAATTGCTCAAGATCACTGCAGACGAAATATCGTGCTCCCTCGCAACACTTTTCAACGAGTCCTTCTCGCGAGGCGAGCAGCCACAGGACTGGCGCGACGCCACTATCAGTCCTCTACACAAGAAAGCCTCTCGTGCAGAGGTCACCAATTATAGGCCAATCTCGCTCCTAAGCGTTGTCAGCAAGGTTCAGGAGAGGATTGTTCACCAACGCCTCTACACCCACATTGAGCCCCACCTACCGGCCGACCAATCTGGATTTCGATCTAAGGATAGTACTGAACTACAGCTCTCCCGCCTAGTGCATGAGATTTCCGCCAGCCGAGATTCCGGTCAGGCAGTGTCAGCATGCTTCTTTGACTTATCAAAGGCTTTTGACCGAGTCTGGCATGCTGGCCTCCTGGCCAAACTCCAGCACCTTGGTGTCCGTGGCATTGCCCTTACCTGGCTCACAAGCTACCTGACTCGCCGCCGACAACGCGTCAAGGTTGGCTCCGCTTTGTCATCATGGAAATCCATTCCAGCTGGAGTACCCCAGGGCTCTGTCCTGGGGCCTCTTCTTTTCCTGGTGTACATGATCGACCTCCCCCCAGCATGTACAAACTCTCACACTAAATGCAGCCAGTTCGCCGATGACACGGCACTCATCGCGACGCATTACACGAGGGATTTGTCAGCTGCATTCCTCCAACGTGCCGTGGACGCAGCAGGACGATGGTTGAAGGATTGGCATCTCCTCGTCAACACCACGAAAACCGTCGTCCTTTCCTTCCAACCCCAACACACCATCCACATCACGCTCCACTCGACTCGGCTGCAGCAGGTCCACCAACATAGGCACCTTGGTGTTACACTCCAAGACGATTTGCGATGGACCCAACACATCATAGAAACCACCAACAAAGCCAAAAAACTACTACACCAACTCCACAAGACACGTGGCACAATGAACGCTTCCAGCCTATTGTTAATATACACAACCTACATCCGACCCGTTCTCGAATATGGCAGCCTTGCCCTCTCCAACACCACACAGCAACAGCGGGACACACTGGAGAGAATTCAACGCCGTGCTATACGCATCTGCCTTCGGATTCCCCTCTTTGCACCAGTTCACCACAGCTCCCTCCTCCATCACGCAAAGCTCCCCACCCTTAGCTCACGACTCCTTGTTAAACAAGCCCTACTAGCATGGAACATCCACCACCAAACCTCCCCACCACACCTGCAACAACCACATCTTGCACCACAACGTCAACACCAACCATACACCCTTCGACAGACAAGGACCTACTCCATCGGACACGCACACACGACCAGGCACCGAGATTCCCCCATCAACAGTGCCCTCACCCTCTACAACTCACTCCCTATCGACATCACCACCCAACCTCGTAGAAATTCTTTCCGAAACAATTCATCCAGTCTTCTTTTGAGCAGTACCTGCTCCTGCTCCGCGCATCCCCCTGGTTTCTGATATCTCGAACGTGTACTTAACTATCTCGATCACCCCTGCTAACGTTATTGCCCCCGCTTGTTTTTCATGATCCATTGCTTCTTGCCTCCCGGTTAATTTCCATCTAGCTGTTTCTGGCTAGTACCAGCTCTATCGCACTTATTAATCATCCTTATTGGCGTCACGCCATCGTGGAATAAAAGAATAATAATAATGTAATGTTTCTTTCAGCTCTCATTTTCTCGCGCTAGTTAGGGTCTAAATTATTACTAGCATTGTGCGTATATGTATTGAGTTTAGAGCTAATGTTGATTTGCCAGTAATCCTCTGATGAGATGGCGACGAAAACCTTTAGGAACAAGCTTCTTTATTTACATGAAAACAAGTTTTGCTTATAATGTTTGTACTGAGTCCGCAGCTTACTCTATTTATTGCGTTGATTATTATTATTATTAACTGGTTTGAGGGAAAGAGACAAACGGTATATTATTATTATTATTATTACAGGGTGCGACAGAGCTCTCGGCCATTGAAGAAAATGTTGAGAAGAAAATGTTGAGTCACCTCCACCATTAAACTGCGCTCTTTAGCCGACTAGACCCTATATGATAGCAGTTTGGTCTATATTTTTAATCATTCAACATCTACCTTCACTGATGAGCTATATATTAGCGAAGGAGTTTATCAATATCGTCTACGGAAGTGTCCTCGCAATGGTGATGGTTGTGTGCAGGAGGGTCTAGTCCGCTAAAGAGCGCAGTTTAATGGTGGAGGTGACTCAACATTATTATTATTATTAAAACAGAGAGGTTCCAGGCTGTCCAAGAGAGTGCTCAATACCGAGTGGTAGAGCTGGTTCAAACAATAGGAGGACAGAGAAAGTGTTTTTACTCCGAGTTTTACGCACTAAGCAATCATCAGAAAACAGTAATGAGAAATCTGGATCAGTATTGGTTTATATACTCACAAAGCAAAGTGTAAATAGCTGCAGCACGGCGCAAATCTAAAAGTTGTGAATGGCGGCAGTGCAAAGCGTGAATGACTGCATCATGAGGCAAATCCAAAAGTAAAAGTGTGAATGACAGCAGTGGTGAAAGGTGACAACCACTGGAGCCGGTTGTCTCTTACTTAATTAGGTGATGGCTGTAGATGGTTTAAAGTTCCGAAGGTAGTGCCTATTCTCATGGCGACACTTCGACACAAGCTCACTCCTTTTGTTGAGAGAGAGGTGCTTGGGTGCTTGCGCGATTGCCAATTTTTCTGCCAGGCATTATTATTAAGTTGATTGTTCCAACTAGGAACACACGCTTCTTGCCGAACTTGACACTTGACTGACTCACGACTGCCATCCGGAGCACACAATGAGCACGTCGCACCTTCCACTCGGCAAACCTGCAAGAAAGCACCACTCCCTGCTCAATACACGGTGTTTCGGGGAATTCACCCCTCATCAGTTGAGCTTGAGTAGGCTGAGGAAGATTGTGCCTGAAAAGCACCACTTATATACTGCTCTCCAGGCCAAACCATCAACTTCATGACTATTACCGCCGAAGTCGCAACTTCTAAGTAGGCATTATTATTATTATTATTATTATTATTATTCAAAGGATCAGTCGGGGAAGTGAACTGCCTGAAAAGAGAAAAAAACGCCAGACCCACCAGGACTCGAACCTGGGACCCTGCTTGTCATGAGCAATGCTCTAACCACTGAGCTATGGGACCAGGCTGAACCCAGAAGGCGCTGACAAGTTTTTCACTCCAAAGGCAGCTCACAACACGTGCCACACATACTGATGGCACTTGGGTCTTTTTCCCTCCCCCAGGGGACCTTTGGAGTGAAAAACTTGTCAGCGCCTTCTGGGTTCAGCCTGGTCCCATAGCTCAGTGGTTAGAGCATTGCTCATGACAAGCAGGGTCCCAGGTTCGAGTCCTGGTGGGTCTGGCGGTTTTTTCTCTTTTCAGGCAGTTCACTTCCCCGACTGATCCTTTGAATTAGAAGTTCTCCCAATCCTTTCCAAATTATTATTATTATTATTATTATTAAAACAATCGACGAGGAGACAATAGTCGTAAAATGGCATTTATCTTATTTATTGCCATTTTATTATTATTATTATTATTATTAACTAGTTTGAGGGAAAGAGAGATTATTATTATTATTTGTATTTATATCATTATCTCATGGCACATCATGATGACGGCCAATAAAACTGAGACAAGGGTGAAAGCCAACCACAGCAGTAAAACAGATAAAAGAATACAAATAAGAGGCAAAGAAGGCAAAGGAGGAGACAAACCAGCAGGATATACATGAAACCTATAATTGAGCAGAGATTTTAGCAACAAAATTATCCATCGACGTGCTGGTCTTGGCCTGCGTTGGTAATGTTGCCCAAAACACATAGCCAGCAAAGATCGGGGATCTATTGAATAGGGTGGAGGCAGCGCGTGGGAGACTGAGTGAGTTCCGGGTGTTCCGTGTTTCGGAGAACCAATTATAAGCCTGCATATGCAAGGGTATTTTATTTAGTAATATTTTATGTATGAGAACACAGAGGTGGTACTTATGTCGAGTGGAAAGGGGACTGATCTTGGCAATTTCGTAAAGACTAGCGGAGGGAAAGCGACGATCTTTGCTAAATAAGATTTTAAGGAGCATGCGGTTATGGGTTTCTAGCTTGTTCAATACAGTAGTAGTTATGCCACACCAAGCAGTATCACAGTAGTCAAGTAAGGGCAATATATAGCAACGATAAAACAAGCGTTTGCAAGAAAGAGGAAGATGTCTACAGTGGGCTTGAAGAGCCCCAAGGATGGAGCTTGTGCGCTTGCAGACATACTGCACATGGGGTGACCACGACAATTTAGAGTCAATAATAACGCCAAGATGCTTATGCTCTTCAACAATGCGAATAGCAACACTTGAAGAAGGAAAACAAAGTGGCAGGGAAGGGGGAGAGGGGGAAATGTACATAGCTGCCGTTTTATCAACGTTTGGCTGCAACTTCCAATCATGCATCCAGGTTATAACTTTCCCAATGCTATCTTGCATGGCTTTGTGCAGGCGTATAGGGCAAGCATTGGAGCAAAGCAGAGCTGTGTCATCAGCGAAAAGGCTGACACCAGGGGCAGTATCGGGGAGGTCATTAATATACAGGAGAAATAGCAGTGGCCCAAGTATTGAACCCTGGGGGACTCCAGAAGTAACGGGTAAAGGCTCCGATAACACAGTTGAGAGGCGTACAAGCTGATGTCGGTTAGAGAGATACGATGAGAGCCAGCCGATAGCCTTGCCATCAATGCGATATACTGTTCGCAGCTTAGCTAAGAGACCCCTGTGCCAAACAGTGTCGAAGGCCTTTGCGAGATCGAAGAAAACTAAACCAACATGGTTATGGGCGTTCCGGGCGGTGTGGATGTCTTGCACGAGGCGGGTAACCTGGTACCTGGTGGAGTCACCCCGACAAAAGCCCGACTGTGCTGGCGAAAGTGAAATGCGAACATGATCATAAATGATGTCATATACAACACGTTCGCACACTTTTGATAAAGTAGAGAGCAATGAGATAGGGCGATAGTTGCTGGGGGTGGTGCTCGGTCCTCTATTTTTGTAGGTGGCCACGACTACCGCAGTTTTCCACATGGCTGGGAATTTCCCTTCACGAAATGACATATTCAAGATAATTGACACAGGATAGGCAACAGACGGAGCAAGAGCTCTCCAAACTTCGTTGGTAATTCCGTCTTGACCAGGGGACTTGCCAGTTTTCAGATTACGGAGATATTTCCTCACTTGGGCTGTACCAGTCGACAATGATAGGAGGGACGCAAGTATTGAGGGTGAAGGGGTGAGTGGTGGTATAGGCCACGTAGGGTCGTCAGGAAGTCCAAACGACGTAAACTGCGTGTTCAATATGTCTGCTATGTCTGCGGGATCTGTTGCTACCGTGCCGTCTGAAGCTGTCATTGATCGGATCGGCTCCCGACTACAGTTCTTACGGAGATGGCGGAGAAATTGATGGAGACTAGGGCGATCATGGGAAGACAGGGTGGCATGAACCGACTGTACATACTGACGATGGAGGGTACGTGACAAACATTTCACTTCGTTACGCTTGCGCTTAAAGGCAATGAAGTTTTCACTGGTTGGATACTTCCTATAAATGCTATACAAATCTCGCTTCAGTTTCACAGCACACTTGAGGTCCGGAGTGATCCAGGGTCGGGATGCATCCCGCATAGTAGGACGAGGCCTAATGTAGTCTCCTGTCCGCGGAATAACTTTGTAAGGCAACAGATGACGATGGAATGCTGACTGTAGTAAAGCATCAAACAGGACAATGGCATCATCAACATCAGAATGCCGATGAAGTAATGACCAGTCCAACCTAGACAAGTCTTCATTCACAACCTGCCAGGCATGGGTAGGCACTTGTTTATACCTGTACTGAGCCTGGGGATGGAGGGACGATTTAGCAGTCGCTTGTGGTGTCGAGCACGATGCATAGTTGAGCGTACAAACAACCTGCAGATGATCAGATGTGCCAAGAGGAGCTGCGTGGTCGACTGAGAGGACATGTTGGGGTTTGTTGGTTACCAACAAGTCAAGACATGAGTTGGCACCCGCTGATGAAGTGTATGTTGGGAAACTCACTAGTTGTTGGAGCCCAAGCATTGAAAAAACTGTCTGTAGGTTGGTACCGGCTGTAGAGGTGGAGTCAGAAGAGCACCAATCATTATGTTTGGCATTAAAATCCCCCGTCAGGAAGAAGTCACACTCGTCATAGCAAGAGGACTGTATAGCATCGACCAGCATATCCGAGAAGAAGGACAATTGTACCGCCGTTTGGGAAGGGGGTCGATACATGCAACATACAAGAATAGGGTTAGGGGTGCATGGAGACTTAACTTCCACCCAGGTAGATTCACAGCCCTGACGCTGCAGGTCGGGCCTGTGGAGAATATGTTGAAAAGCATCAGTCCGGACAAGCACCGCGACACCACCATATCCTCTAGTGAAAGAGTGTGCATTTCTGTTCTCGTGTGCTGGTCTGTCTCTTCTGAAACAGGAATAGCCCGGTACATGCACGGAAACAGATGGGCACAGCCAGGTCTCCGTGAGGCAAACAATACTTGGCTTAGTGCTCTCCAGAACAATCGAAAGTTCAGCTAATTTATTGACGAGAGACCGACAATTCATGGTTATCAGCGTTAGGTCGGATTCTGATCTGGGGTAGAATGGGGTAGCATGCAAGTTGAGGGAAGACATAGACAACATGATTATGACGAGGAACTATCACCACCACGTTCCGTCACATTGGTACCGTCGGCAAAGCGCCACTTACGGACGGTGTGGCTAATTGTTGCCGGCCAAAATCCTGCACTGAGTATTTTGCCTTCATCCGTCGCTAGGACAGTCAGTCGTGCATATGCTGTGCCAAAGGTCCGGGATTCGCTAATGCTGCAATTGAGCACCTCAACCTCACGGTCCTTGCACCAGTCAGTAATTGCGTTAGCGCTACACTCCATGTGGACATTGCCCACGTAGAACACAGATTTCGCGACTTTTTCTACGCCTGTAAGGATGTTGGGGTTAGCTGGGGCCACAGGCTTCACGTACCGGGACGTGACCCGACGCCGTACAACTTCGGCCCAGCCATCCGAACTGCTTCCCGTATTTTCACTTGTACTAGTTGTAGCCAATGTTGATCTGGTTGGTGCAGCCGGTGGTGTTTCAGTGCGTGATGAGGTCTGGTGTACATGTGTCGATGTTTGGGAAGTGCGGGTACGGTTGGTAGAGTGTGCGTTGGGGGGAGTACGAGTCCGAGTGACGGTTTCCCTCACCCCAGCCCCTGTACTACCTGAACTAGCTACACTACTGTACGTTGTACTCGGGGTTGTAGATTGTGCAATCAGGTTTGGACTCCCGCCTTCCTCAAGGTGTATCATCTTCGCCACGAGGCCATCAATGGTTGCTTTCATTTCTCTAACTTCCCTATCCCTGTCCTCCCTGAGGGATACCATTTCCACAGTTAATGCAGTGATAGTCGAGGACAGTGCACTGATAGAGCTCACTAGCGCTGGCATACCTGATTTGCCGATGTCCATGGCGCGAAGTTGAAGTACAAGGTCCGGTCGGGCCAACGAGTCCACACCTGCAAGTCCTGACTTTTTGGCCAAGTCACGAATCTCCCCATCCAGCAGCAAGGCCAGGTCCATATTTGAGTTCTCCACCATATTAGGGCTGGGACTAGTTCCAGGTCCACCTATACTTACAAAAGTGGCCGAAAGGCTATTCCATAGATGGAAAGGCAGGAGTTAAAAACTTGCTTCCTACTCCTACGACTTTTTTTTCTCTACCGGAGTACATGTACTTGTCTTTATTGGGAGCAGAGCATACCCAATTATTATTAAATTTTGAAAAGGGCAGTCCCACAGGCCTAGGGCCTTTTTACAGGGTACCTTATGAATTGTTGAATAGATGAACGGAAGTTTCTGAGCAAGGGGATTGTGCGAATATCAGCCGCCGTCTAGCCAAGCTGAATACATCGAAGGCAACAGGACCTGACAATATTCCAGCAAGAGTCCTAGCTCAGTGCTCCAGTGAGCTTGCAGAACCAGTCACCAAACTGTTCTCACTCTGCTTTCGCCACGGTGTTCACCTACCAAATGGAAGCTGGCCCATGTGGTTCCAGTCTTCAAGAAGAGCCCCCGCTCGGATCCCAAGAATTACCGGCTTGTCTCACTACTATCCATCCTGTCAAAAGTAATGGAGAGTATAGTAAACAAGCAGCTCGTGAATTATCTGGAGCGTTTCAATATTCTGCCCGACAGTCAATATGGCTTTCGGCAAGGAAGAGGCACGTGCGACATCCTCACTGCTTTGCACACTGAGTGGGTCAAGACTGTTAGCGATGGAGGGTACGCTCACATGGTGGCGGTGGACATAGCAGGAGCATTTGATCGGGTATCACATTCTGGACTGATTTTCAAAGCCAAGAACGTTGGCATTGGTGGCTGCCTGCTGCACTGGCTGCAGGATTACCTCCTGAACCGCAAACTATCAGTCCTGGTCCACGGCGACTCATCCTCTCCGGCGCCCATAACAGCAGGTGTGCCCCAAGGCAGTATCCTTGGCCCGACACTTTTCCTCTTGTATGTGTCTGACCTGGATCAGTGCCTGTCTCCCGAGACGCGACTAAGTTCCTTTGCAGACGACACAACCCTCTACAGCCTCATCCGCACGCAGGACAATATGAATGACATGACTGCTGCCTTGCAATCCAGCCTCAAGCGTCTTGAAGAGTGGGGAGAACGCTGGCGCATCAGATTCGAGCCCTCTAAATCGCAACAGCTGCTGATGACTACGAAAGCCACACACCCTGCTGTCCCTGACATCAAGTTTGGAGGTATCGCGGTTCCGGAAGCCAACACCATCAAGCTTTTTGGAGTGACATTTGACGCCAAGCTGTCATTCCGGGATCACTTGCACTCAATTGCGACACGTGGCTGCCAGAGACTGGGTGTTCTCCGTCGGGCTTGCCGGGTGTTAGATTACCATGGCCGGCTTTGTGCGTACAAGGGATTTGTGCGACCCATCCTCGAGTATGCTCCCCTTGTGTGGATGGGAGCTGCATCCAGCCACCTCGCCCGACTCAACCGTGTACAGAAACGTGCAATGGCCATTATTGGCCCTGGTGTCCTTCTCCAAAGCCTGTGCCACCGCCGGATTGTATCTGGGCTGGTATACCTGTACAAGCTCCAGTGCATCCCAGGACCACCCCAGCTCACCGCCATGATCCCCCCTCCAGCCAACCATGTAGAAGCTCGGCGCACCCGGAGTCAACCCCCTCCTGGCCAGCAGCACCATGTGCAGCTGCAGCAAGTCCTGGACAGGAGAGCACCTGCCTATGCCTCTCGCTCCTTCCCGTTTTCTGTAGTGTCAGTATGGAACAGCTTGCCGAGCGAAATTGTAAGGGCTCCACTCAGCTTGAAGCGGCTCCACACGTTCAAAGAAGATGTCCATAAGTACCTCACGCACCAACACTGGCTGATGGCTACCGACTTCTACGGATGAACTCTTGACTGTGGCACGGGTCATGTTCCTTGGTTCGGCTATGCTGATGATATTGGGCTTCATTTACCTTTTATTATTTAATTTTTTATCATTAATTTATTATTTAGTTTGTCTTGTTTGTTATGATTTCTTGGTTTTCCACCCGGTTTAGTTATAATTTAAATTATTATTTGGTGCAGCTTTAGCGCTATGTGGTATATTATTTTCCTTTTTCTTAATTTCGTATTTAGCGCTTTTGGGCGTCATTATTTTCTTCTCATTATGTCGCACCAAGTTATTATTTTGTGGTATTCTCTACCTTCTGTTTGTTTGCAGTTGTTCTTGTGCAGCCCCCCCCCCCAAACACACATTTTTCGATGCCTAGTTGCAACGCTGACGCCGAGACCTCTGGTCGGTTGAGTTGCTCCCAGCACATCAGCACGTCGTCCCTACATCCCCTATGTTTTGTCCTTTTCCTCGTTTCTTTTTGTTCTCCACCTGTATTCCAGTAGGGCTGTACTGCTGTGTCAATAGTAAAAAAAAAAAAAAAAAAAAAAAGGAAGCGCGTTCCAACGATCAGAACCAAGAAAGCTAAGCGAGTATAAACCATAGCGACGAGAAACTAAAGGAAGACTACCTAGGTAAGTGACAAAGTGGACTGAGAGCGTGTATGGGCTGAGGTTTGTGAAGTGGCAGTGCGTGGGAGGAAGCAGGTCGAGAGCAGTGGACTGCATAACTTATTGAGGGCTCGAAACACCAGTACAAACAGGCGAAATTGATATCTAAGGGAAATAGCAGCGAGATAGTTCCTAGCTAGAACAAGAGAAGCATCGTAGTACTTCGGGTAGCCAAAGACAATCCGAACAGCACGGTTAGATATACGAGTAATGCGGTCCATTTGCGAGACTTGGAGGCTGTGCGCAAATGCATTAGAGCCGTATTCAAGTAGTTGGGCCTGAATGAAGGAACAGTAGAAGACTCGTTTGGCAGCAGGTTTTAGATTGTGTTTGATTTTCCTGAACACAGCAAGTTTAGCGCCTATCTTGCGTTCCAGGAGCGTGATGTTGGTTGGTTGGTTGTATTTATTTTGATTCGCAAATTCAAACGGGCATAGAACCCAATAACATGAAGGCGAATATGAAAATTATAATGAAAATGAGAATTCGAATACTTAGATCTTCAGCGTAGAGTCAGCGGTACATCAGAGGGAAATCGGGTACAACGGAAAGAGAACCACAAAATAGAAGATTTCGCTTGTCTTCAGCATTACAGCTACAGGGTACAGGTATGGGGATTACCTGCGTGCGAAACTGGCAAACTGCCGAGCGTGATGGATGGCACGGATGACGCTGAGGAGGGCATTCCATAATACAGAATGAAATGTGATCTGGGTACGTAAGATGCTCGTCGAACAGGAGGCCGAGGTATTTGATCGTGGCTGAAGGCGGTATGTTAGTGCTGTCAATTGACAATTGGAGATTAGCTGGGACCGCCTTGGACTTTGGGCGGAATAATATGAACTGTATAGTATGCATTCGGTATGGCTTGCTTCCCAACGGCCTTCCGACTAAATGTGTCTGCGGAGCGACCATGACAGTGGACCACGTCATGACCTGTCCTGCGGGAGGCTACCCGACGGCTCGTCATAACGAAGTTCGGGACGTTCTGGCAGCCATCTTGAGGGATGTTGCGCGGGATGTGGAGATCGAGCCACTACTGTTGCCTTTCGCTGGGGAGCAGCTAGCAGGCAAGACAGCCAATCGCGCTGAGAAGGCCAGGCTGGACATCAGGGTTGGTGGTTTTTGGACCCGGCAGCAGGATGCCTTTTTCGATATCCGGGTTACACACCCAAGGTCGGACCTGCTGTCGCGCCAGCAAATCACCAACCAGCTCCAGAAGAATGAGAGGTAGAAGCACCGCAGCTACAGTGAGCGGATCAACCAGATCGACCGTGGGTCTTTCACGCCTCTGGTGTTCACAACCTATGGCATGCTCGGCAAGGAATGCTCCCTCTTCCTGAAGGCCTTGGTTTGCCAGATTATGGAGAAGAATGCTGATTTGGCATATTCTGTTGTTGTAAGCCAGTTGCGATGCCGCCTTTCATTTTGTTTGCTTCGGTGGTGCATCACCTGCCTGCGAGGCTCTCGGACATCATACCGGTCACGTCGATACAGTTTCGTGAGTGATTGCCGGATGATGTCTAGAGCATGAAGTGGTCCTTATGCTTTATCCCACCCTGAGGCACAACACGCTGCGTGATCTTCCGGTTGACGCCATGGGCGCTGCTCTACCGGATGTCCGGATTGAGCCTCCCCTTCTGCCGCTGGAGGGTCAGGTGAGTCGCTCTCCCGAGCCTCGGCCAATAGAAGAGACGAAGCCAGGTTGGACATCTGTGCAAGAGGTTTCTGGTCTCGACAGCAGGATGCATTTTTTGATGTTAGGGTGACTCGCCCATCAGCATCCGTGTTGTGGAGGGGGCAGCTTCTTGCACAGATGTCTAGGAATGAAAGCCAGAAAAAAGACTTGGAGAGCATATCTGCAGCGTGTAGTGATTCGAGTGAATGTTGAGAGAGGTGCATTCACACCTTTGGTCTTCAGTAGGGAGGTTTAGCAATGCGAAAATTCGAACTTTTGGTGGTGGCGATATTTCGCGAAAATCTATTTCGAAAAAGAAAACTTGTGAGGTTTAGCACAATGCGAAACGACTTTTTCTCGAAGCTATTTGAATTTTATAGTACCGTACCGTATATGCAGCTCAGTCTCAAGCAGGGGGCTGTAAAATTACTACTCCCTGTAGTGAAATGCGTACTGAGAAAAGAGAAAGTTACTTTCGCAAATCACTGCAACTTCGCGTCCAAGTTTTCGAAGTTTCGACCTTTGTTTCTGTACTCATTCCCAGACTCGAATTTTCTTTCGAACTTTCGCGTTGCTAAACGTCCTTAATACTAGCCATTGGCGGACTATGCTCGGCCAATCGTCAAATTATGCTTTTGATTATGCCACAATTATTATTATTATTATTATGAAATGACCCAAAGGCATGCCAACAAATATGCTGAATTATGCTGAATGATGCTCGGTTGTTGTTGTTGTTGAAATTTTATTTTGTATCGCAGACCAAACGGGCAATGGTGCCCTATATTATGATGGCGATAAAGTAACGGCCGAGAGCCAAGGATACAACAAGCAAGCCTCCACGAAAGAGAGAAAAACACAGAAAACACAGACTGCAAATACTCAAAAAGAAAAAAGAGAAAGGGAAAAAAAGAAAAATAAAGAAGAAGAAAGCACAGTTGAGTCACAGTTGAGTCACGACTCCAAGTCCAAGCCTAGATGCTGGCTAACCATAAAAATAAACCTTTAAAAGTCTCTTGAACGATCTATGGCAGGCGAGGGACTTGAACTCTTGGGGCAGGGCGTTCCATAATTTAACAGCAGAAACGAGCGGCCGACAGTCACCAGAGACTCGCCTGGTGGCAGGGACAACATACGCATTTGGATCGTTGATCCGAGTGACGCCTTCAGTCTGGCGACGTAGGCGCTTGGACAGGAGATTACTAATTCTGGCGGTGTGGATACGAAGCATGAGGAGGCGGAGTTTACAGTGGGCGTTTTGGATGATGGGGATGAGGCCTAGACGGGTGTAGATGGGATCTGTGTGGGAGGGGAATGGCTGGTTGGCAACGCAGCGGATACATCGCTTGTCGAGGACCGAAAGCTGATGCCGTTGGTGCGCAGAGAGAACCGAGAAGAAGGCATTAGATCCATACAACATGTCCGGTAGTATAATTAACGATCTGTAAAATAGCAGGGCTTGTTGCTCAGTTAAGCAGGAGCGAATGGCTCGCAGCGCCGTCAGTTTCTGGGAGGTCTTCCGTGTAATAGTTGCAACTTGAGTCTCCCACCGAAGCTGGGTGTCGAGATGTAGACCTAGATATCGAGCATTTGTGGTCTGAGCTAGGGGATTTCCATTGCATTCTATGTTAAGTAACAAGGGCTGCCTGCGAGACGCATGAAGGGCTAGAACGTGGGTTTTGGAGGGATTTAGTATTAAGCCTCTTTCTTCCAGAAAGTTGGCCAGGTTGGAGACTGAACGGGAGAGGGTTAAATTCAAGAATTCGACGGATTGACTGATGGCGTCTAGCAGGATATCATCAGCAAACAGCTGTGAGTGGGCTGGAGCTGTGATCTGTTCTATTTCCATTGTGTAGATGGAGAACAAAAGAGGACCCAGCACACTTCCCTGAGGAACACCACACTCACAGGGAGAGAGGGCGGACGACTGGCCATTGCTCAGGACGACTCGCTGACGGCGGTCAGTTAGGTAGCTCATGAACCAACTGAGAGCCGTTGAGGTAATACCAAGCTGAAATAGATCTGTAACCAAAATTTGGTGTTTGACCTTATCGAAGGCCTTGCTCATATCGACAAGTACAAGACCTGTATGGCGCTGCTGATCCGCTGCCTCCAAGTATCTGTCTACAGCCAATGTCAGGGCATCTTCTGTGGAGTGAAGTGGGCGATATGCGAACTGGTTTGCGGGGAACAAGGAATTTCCGGAGAGGAACTTACAGAGTCTCGTGTGGACTACCCGTTCTAGGACTTTGGAAACTATTGGTAATAACGATATTGGTCTATAGTTCTTAGCGACAGCTTTGTCGCCTGACTTGAAGAGGGGACGAACATCCGCAATCTTCAGAGATGCAGGAACAACACCAGAAGCCAGAGATGCATTGATTAGTATGGTGAGGGACGGTGCAAGGACAGGAGAACAGTGTTTGAGGATTGCAGCTGGAACCTGGTCGCTGCCTGCAGCTTTGCGCACGTCGATGTTGGAGAGCAGCTTAGCGATCTCTTGCACACTTGCTGGAGCAAATTCTTCGAGGCATTCCTTCTTCGTGGGACCCAATGTGGCTGAGAGACGTAGTGGTCTAGTTGGGTCTGACACAACACCGCTGAATTGGTCACTGAGCTGTGAGACACTGACGGCTGGTGGAACTGAGGACTTGTTACGACCGCTGAGGTAGTTGATGGTCTGCCAGGTTTTTCGTGCGTTGGCCTGACTAGCAGCAAGAAGGTCCCTAAAGTAGATGGCTCGGAGATGTCGTGACATACGCTTGGCTTCGTCTCGGGCAGAAGTGAAGACATTGCGTAGTGCCGGGTCTGCAGGTGATGCTTTCCACCGTCGATGGGCCGCGTCACGTCGCTGGACTAGGTCATGTAGAGCTGGCGTCTTCCAGGGGAAGGATTTCCGGGTAGGAGCTCTTGGGCGGTGTAGACGGATAGGAGCATGAGTGTTCAAGGCCGCGACAAGTTTCTCCAGCCACATATCCCACATTTCATCTTCTGTCCGCGCAAAGCAGAAGTTCTCTAGATCGCTATTTAGAAGGTGGTGTGCAAATTGACCCATATCAATTCTTGCAATGTTACGGCCACGTCGCACGGTCGGTGTGCAGGACGTTGTGAGTCGCAAATCAAGTGCCAGAGCGAAGTGGTCACTGATTGTACAAGGTACTACGACACAAGAGTTCACATGATCGTCTCCGACCAGAGCGAGATCCAGGGTTGTTTGGCTGCCTTGGGGTCCAATTCTGGTAGGACTGTCCACTTGGTTCTTGATGTCGAAAGAATTACACAGGTGCAGCAAGCTGTTTAGCTGGGGGCTGTCGCGGGAGCTTACATCGACATTGAAGTCTCCAACAAGGACCAGAGGTGATGTGGGAAGTGTGGAGATGACAGTGTCTAGTGCATTCGTCAATTCTTGCCAGAATTGCACAGGAGTGCCTGGAGGACGGTACACACCACCAAGGAGAACCTTGGAACGCTGCCCACTGACCTCTAACATGAGCATTTCCACCTGGGTGTCAGCCTTCACAATTCGGGCTCGGAGATGATCTCTTACATATGCTGCTAAGCCTCCGCCATGAGTTGGCCTGTCGCGTCTGACCAGGGTGTAATTCTGTATGCGTAGGATGTCATCGGAAACGGAGGTTGTTAAGAAAGTCTCTGCCAGCATCATTATATCAACTTTATGGGAAAGAATATAATCTTCAATGTCATGCTTTTTATTGAGAAGATGGCAAACATTTAGGAATCCTATTTTGAGGTTACTTTTAATTAATTCATGCTGTAGGGGATTCGGTTCCACTATGTATTCAGTGTTCACGCTGTACATAGAGGATTGAGAAACCACGCATACACACACACGCGGCCCCAGGGCTTTCTGACAAAGCTGTATTATGCCCTAAGCATAATTTTTGTCTAAACCGAAAGATTATGCCGACCTTACACGTTGAAATCCGTATATTATGCCGGAGCATAATTTTTTGCCAAAGCTGCATTATGCCCTAAGCATAATTTTTGTCTAAACCGAAAGATTATGCCGACCTTACACGTTGGAATCCGTATATTATGCCGGAGCATAATTTTTTGCCAAAGCTGCATTATGCCCTAAGCATAATATTTGTCTAAACGGAAAGATTATGCCGACCTTACACGTTGGAATCCGTATATTATGCCGGAGCATAATTTTTAATAAAGCTGTATTATGCCCCTAAGCATATTTTTTGTCTAAACCGAAAGATTATGCCGACCTTACACGTTGGAATCCGTATATTATTATGCCGGAGCATAATTTTTTGACGAAATCCCAAGATTATGCCAAATATTATGCCGGCATAATCCGCCAAGGGCTAGTCATCGCTTTCATAACATTGGGCAGAACTGCCTGTTTGACAATAATCCGATGTTGTTGTTGTTGTTGTTGCCCGCACGCAGCTCGGTTGAGGTCGTCGTCGAGCTTCACGGGCAGGGTGATACGAGGGCGGCCTCTCCACTTGTGGTCATCACATTCACGGTAGCTGACCATGCTTAGGACGGCGGGGGCATCACTGGGAAGTCGAAGGATATGGCCAAATCGCCTCCACCGAGCTCTGGTGATGATGCGGCTGATCGGCTCTGCCTTGCACCTAGTACCTGTCGTAGAGTGCTGTTGTTGCGATCTTCTGCGGCCAGACGAAGCCGATCAGTGAACGGAGCTGGCCGCGGTGGAATGCGTCGAGCCCACCCTCGGCAGCTGCCGTGAGTCCCCTTGTGCCGGCGTTGTATACTAGCACTGGTAGTACAAACGCATTGTAGAGACGAAACCTCAGTTCTTCTCCAACGGTACTGCGCCGGCTCCATAGTGACCAGAGCGATCGAAACGCTGCAGCGGCTAGTTTGTTCCGCCGAGAGACATCCTCGTTATCCCCGAGGAGTGAGCCGAGCTTCTTGGTGGTGCGCTACTGTTCCGCTATCCTGTCCAGGGATCGGCCCAGAACGGTAATTTCTGTTTTATCCGGGTTTACCTTCAGAGCCCATCCGTTGAGGACGTCACCGACAACCGGCTCCAGGTCACCCAACCAGCCAGACTCTGTGGTGATGAAATCCGCGTCGTCGGCGTTGGTTGGTTGGTTGGTATATTTTATTTTACTTCGCCAGAATGAACAGGCATTGCTGCCTTCTTGCCTGGACAAGTGGATTGTCCAAGCTCTCACAAAAAGACGAAGAAAGAAAAGAAATATTGCATGAGAGTGTGAAGCATGCAATCTTATAAGAGAAAATTCCATGAGAGTGTGACGCATGCATGATGAGAGAGGAGAGATAGATAGATAGATAGATAGAGATAGATAGATAGAGAGAGAGAGAGAGAGAGAGAGAGAGAGAGAGAGAGAGAGAGAGAGAGAGAGAGAGAGAGAGAGAGAGAGAGAGAGAGAGAGAGAGAGAGAGAGAGAGAGAGAGAGAGAGAGAGAGAGAGAGAGAGAGAGAGAGAGAGAGAGAGAGAGAGAGAGAGAGAGAGAGGAAGAGAGAGAGAGAGAGATAGAGACAGAGAGAGAGAGAGAGAGAGGGAGAGAGAGAGAGAGAGAGAGAGAGAGAGAGAGAGAGAGAGAGAGAGAGAGAGAGAGAGAGAGAGAGAGAGAGAGAGAGAACAGAGACAGAGACAGACAGAGAGAGAGAGAGAGAGAGAGAGAGAGAGAGAGAGAGAGAGAGAGAGAGAGAGAGAGAGAGAGAGAGAGAGAGAGAGAGAGAGAGAGAGAAAGAAAGAGAGAGAGAGAGAGAGAGAGAGAGAGAGAGAGTGTGTGTGTGTGTGTGTGTGTGTGTGTGTGTGTTTCAGAGACAGAGACACTGAGAGAGGGGGGGGGAGAGATATGCGGATTGTTAAAATGGATTTCGAGTCGAGAGAATTTTCGACATGAAGTTAGGTACACAAAATGTTAATATGGGTAAAGGCTGGACAAGTCGAGAGCCGTGGCTAGAGCTTTAAATGTCCGCCAATCGCCTGCAACTGGGAGAGCATTCCACAGAATGCTGCCAACAAACTGAATTGAACGACGTCCAGCGGGACCAGGGAGGAACGGAACTCTGAGCAGGCTTGACACTTGACCCCGTGTCGTCCTCAGCTGAGGTGTGGCAGGGTCGTTGATCGGCACGAACAGATTCTTTAACAGGGGACTTGTCTTGTCATTTAAACATTTGAAAACGAAGATGGCAAGCTTCTGGAAGAGAAGCTGTGGCAAGCTTGGCACACCCAGTAGCTCGAGAAGGGGGGCAGTCGGGACCAGAGTCCTTTGCTGCAGGGTCGCTCTGACACCGGATTTTGACAGGCGGTGGAGTTTATCCAGGAGCTGCTTGGAAAGACTGGAGAAGAAACAGTTGGATCCATAGGACAGATGAGCCTGTATCATGCTGACATACCAGACTTGGCGTGCTCTTAGGCTCAGGGACCTGCCGTGTCGCCATAGCTGTCCAATTACTGGCCCGATCTTGCGTGTTACATGGCTGATATGTGGCTGCCAGGAGAGGTCATTGTCGATTACAACACCCAGGTATTTCGCAGATGTTGTTGCTTGTCCTCGACAACGTACATGTTCTTGAACATCAGCACCGCCTCTTGGCTTTACAAACAGAGGCGTACGCAATTTCAAATGGCAAGCCGAGATCCGATGATGGCCGAGCCCTGGCAGTAGCAGTGATCCTTACATCCCGCAAAGCTGCCTCGAGATATCATATACCACAAATAGAACAGGGGACAAGGAATCGCCCTGGGGCGTCCCGATAGTGGTATCGGCGGATTAGGATGTTGCTGTGCCGATGCGTACACAGAAGGACGTGTTGGCAGAATGCAGATAGACAGTAGTAATTAATGAAATTGGGGAGGGATGTAATAAGGCTAGAGGTGGATGTAAAATGAATAAACAACTACAACAACAGCAACAACAACTACTACGTGAGGATTACTGAACTGCACGGGGAGGTAGAGCAGAGCGATCAGCAGTAACTCGAACTACTCCCTACAGGCTTATGGTACACATGCATGCTTAAACTCAGGAAGCCGGTTAATTGTGCGGACCTCACCAGGGAGAGCGTTCCACAGCATTGCACCAGCAACAGAAAATCTCCGTTGACCGCGCGCGGCTACGGTTTGCTTGGCTCAGTACTAGTAGTAGGCCATTTGACTGCTGATGGCGGGCAGGGGGTAGGGTGCCTTGTGCCGGGGTCAGAAGCTGGACGAGCACAGGGCTGGTGCGGGCGTGGATGCACCGCCAGATGGTGATCAATATTTTCTGCCTGCATAGCTCGCTGACACGGTACGGGGAGTGAGCAGTGAGCAGCAGCTGCATGGCTGTCCGGGGATTGCCATCGATACAGCGAATGGCTCTGTTTTGCGCGGTTTGCAGTCGTTTCAGTTGACCCTCTCGCATTGCGGCTGAAAAGCAGCAGGAGCCGTAAAGCAGGTCGGGCATTATGACCGCCTTCACATACACCTGGCGAGAGCGTCTTAGGCTTCGGCGTGCGCGCACAGGGCGCCAATTTTCTTGGCAACCTTGGTGACCACATAGGTCACAAGGGTGTCCCAATCTAGGCGATTGTCAAGGCGATTGTCAAGGTGAACACCGAGGTAGCGCGCAGGAGACGCTGCTTTTGACTGCTACTTCCTGTACATGCTGCTGGTGAGAGATAGCCAGAACTAGGCATGGGCGGGTAATGCTAGTTATTTGCTGCGATAATGCTAAAGGCAATGCTCATAATATGAGGATATAATGCCACTTATAATGCTCACACTACTCCATAATGCCAGTTTGAAAGTTGGAAAAGTCGATGTAGGAAGGCCGTCTTGGATCAAGGCCAAAGCGTAGAAGAAAAAAACTTAAACAGCAGTGAGCATGTTGTCTGAAACAAACCACTGAGAAGGTTGATTTGCAACGTCAAGTCTCCGGACGAAGCCGGACGGGTTCAAATGCACGATTTTCGGAACTGGACCTAGCCAGCTTCATGCATGACACCAGGCGATGCTGTATTACTCTGCCCTTGTCATACCGGACATTCTATATGCGTCGAATGCGTTTCTCCCAGGACTGTCCGCTGAGCAGCGGAACACATTAGCCAAACTGGATAAACGTTGCATCCGTTGCGTGGCCGATGAGCACCCATTGGCCCACACTCTTCCCCTGTACACCAGGCTGGGTGTCTGCCCAGTGTTGGAACGAGGGGAATGCAAGCTCCGACTCCTGACATTTAGAATCCGTTCTGGAATCGTCAGTGAGCTGTTGTCGTCCCGAATTGTATTGCAAGGCCCGCCGACAGGCATGACCACTCGAGGTCAGTTGGGACGCAACCTTTCCCTCCCCCTGGCCCACAGTGCTTCTGGCGACTCTGGAATGGCCTGCCCGACTGTATGAAGTCCATAGTATCTGTCCGTGAATTCAAACGCATGCTACGCGTGTTTTACATCGGTTAAATGTAATGGCTTTCGTAACCTGCTGGTGAGGCTCGATAGAATCATGCTACGATGACCCGACTTGTAAATTTGAGATCCATTTTTCTGCTCGTCTTGACCCTGCCTCCCCTCATTGCTACTTCCATTTTTCGTATTTTTATTTTCATTTATTTTTCTCTTCATTTCTGACTCTTCTTTCTAGTTGTCATCGCTTTCATAATATTGGGCAGAACTGCCCGTTTTCCATGCGATGTAAAATAAATAAACAACAACAACAACAACAACAACAAAAACAACAACAACAACAACAACAACAACAACAACAACAACAACAACAACAACAACAACAACAACAACAACAACAACAACAACAACACCGCTGTCGACCGGCAATTATGCTTGTAATGCCAATTTTGCATGCGAAATGGTGTTATAATGCCAGCATTATGCCACCTGGAAAAAAGGGACTATAATGCCAGCCATAATGCTAGCATCACCCGCACATGCCTAGCCAGAACCTTGCTCTTGGCGGCGTTCAAGATGAGGCCTCGAGACTTCAGCCAATCGGCCAGAGCAGTTGCGGCTGTGGTGAGGGTTCTGGACGCTTCCGCCGCTGAGGCCTGGGAGTCGTACAGGGTTATGTCATCTGAGTACACTTGGCATAGGCGAGGAAACCAAAGGGACATCTCGTGTGTATACACTGAAGAGGACAAGGCCGAGAACAGAGTCTTGGGGCACTCCGCAGGTGCAAGCCAGAGCAGGGCTAGTTGAAGGCGAGATGAGGATCTGCTGCTTGCGGCTGGCCAAGTAGTCGACGACCCAACTGAGGGCATTTCCAGAAACTCCAACTGCAAGGAGGTCTCGGATCAACTTGTCGTCGTGCACTTTATCAAAAGCCTTCGACATGTCTAATAGGCACAGCCCTGTGATCTTGCCACTGTCTCTCGCCTTCTGCAGATTATCCGTCAGCACACAGAGGGCGTCTTCCGTATTGTATTCTAATCTGTATTATGTGTTGCTGTAGTTTTGGAGCGGTGCTACAAGTACATCACATACATAGTGTTTTTCTTTTATAGAAAAGAAAAAAAGGACCAAGGAACTACAAGTTACGCTATAATGTCCACTAACACCACCAGTTACTCTAGCACATCTTGGATGCGCACTCCAACAGACTTCCAACTTGGAAGGTTCTACAAAGTAAGTTGTAGAAATAACATAAGGAGAAGGTGAGCGCAACCAAGATAAGCACGAGCTGAACGTCTCAGCTGTGAAGGACGTAGGCGGATGTTCATGCATGCCGATGACGATACTGGCAAGACCATTGGCCAATACGGTCAAACCACGATTCAAGGACGCAAAGCAACATTCCACACAACTTGTGTGGCTCAAAAGATGCGAAGATCAATAAAAGGGGAAGCTATGCGAACAAGAATCATGAAAAACCGAACGCCTCAGTAAAACAGCACTGTACTTCGACTACGACAATTTAGATCGACAATGAGCAGCGGTAACAAGCAGCAGTTTCACACGACGATCGTTTCGGCGTATAGATAAGGACGGCTCATCAGGTGTTTGCACACCTGATGAGCCGTTCTTATAATGGACTCGGATGGAGAGCCAAGCATTAATTTATAGAAAAGAAAAAGGACCAAGGAACTACAAGTTACGCTATAAATGTATAATACTAATAAACACCACCACTACGTCCACTAGTTACTAAACGATCAGCTCATGTGATAACATTATGCTTTTAAAGTTATTTCATAGAAGATTAGACTTTCATTTCTATAACTTAGAACCTTCCAAGTTAGTTGGAAAGCTGTTGGAGTGCGCATCCAAGATGTGCTAACGTTAGAGCTGTTAGCCTGTTAGTTGTAGAATGTCAGTACCGTCGGCCAGTGTCGTGCAATGTTATGGCATGAGCTGATTGTTTAGTAAAGTAACTGGTGGTGTTAGTGGACAGTATTAGAGCGTAACTTGTAGTTCCTTGGTCCTGTTTCGTTTCTATAAATTAATCCTTGGCTCTCCATCCGAGTCCATTCTTGCACACTTGATGAGCCGTCCTTATCTACACGGCGAAACGATCGTCGTGCATGTGAAACTGCTGCTTGTTACCGCTGCGGCCATCTAAATTGTCATAGTGGAAGTACAGTCATAGTCGACGGCACACTTCGGCGAATTGCTGCTTAGGCGAGGAGAGGGTGTTTTCGACTACAGAGCATTTCACCAAATTCTTGTCTGTTACATACCTGGTGCCGACATACATAGTGAAAATGTCGTACTGGCCTTCAAAATATCAAAAATGCCTTGACATTGAGCAGGGAGTGGTGCTTTCTTGCAGGTTTGCCGAGTGGACGGTTCGATGGACTTCTCGTGTGCTCTGGATGGCAGTCGTGAGTCAGTCAAGTGAGAATTCAAGTCGGCAGGAAAACCGCGAGCTCCCATGTAGGGAGCAACACAACACAATTCTCTGAGCAAGCAAGATCAGTAAAATGTGCATTACGGATAGTGTTTGGTCACCCTCATCCTCCCACTCAGCATTCAGAATTCTAGGAACCCTTGAACGTTTTGTTGAAGCCTCACTGCCGTTACCATGGTTTATATACCTGAAATAAAGACAAAGGTGTATTGTTATTATCAAGAGTTTCATGTACTCTTGTTATTATTACCTGCCTGGCCACGATTGTAGATCTCCGTTTTTTTCCTCTGTGAATATTTGTCCGATCTTCGATTACTGTGATAGCATGACGTGGTTTATATTATTCGCTACCTGCAGCTCGTCCTGTCCAGACAACTGTCGTGCCTTCTGCTCAGCAACGATTTCTTGAAACCCGTGACCCAAACAGATAGAAAAGGGTGACAAACAGGTTTCAGGTGTAATGAAGAATTGGGTGACCAGCATTCATGGCCTTCACACACAGTGCATGATACTCTAGTGCATACTCTAGTGCCTTTTAGGTGCAATGTATCTGTAGGTGCCTGGTTTCTGAACAGAAATTACTGAAATGAAGTTACGTCAAATATAATGTGTTTAAACAATATACTTGAAGAAGTAGACATATATACGTATGGACTGCACTGGCCAGCTTGGGCTGTAACCTGGAATAGTACAAAATAATTAGGAACGATTGGTAAACAAAATTAATCATGCCCTAGCATACATTTGCAATCGGATATATTACCAACTGTGCAGGCATAGGAGCAAAGGATACCAATCCTTCACAAAATGCTGATCCGCTTGTGAGCAAATGATCTACTTTGTCTATAGAAATGACATAACTGAGCATGCTGTGACGGCTTCATTTCCATAGTTACTTTGCAATGAAGCGAAATTGACTGCAGCCCGATCATGTACTTGAGCATTTAGTTGAGGCATTCACTGTCGACTAAGGCATGCCGGTGTCTTCTTCGTCGTAGGTCAAATCCTCCGTGAGGTGAAACGAGAAATTAGGGTTCTTGAGCAAGACGTCAGATGATTCTTGCCTGCTTCCAGCGCGATGGACAGAGGCCTTCGGACTTATGATCCGTGTCACGTACTCAATGGGCTGTTTCATAGCATTTTGCAGGAGTTCCATACTTTTCCTGCGAATCTGCATACCCCCACCTGGTACTGCTAGCTCGGCTGGCGAACTATCCTGAGAACAAACTGAGTAGCCCTTCTCGGGCAGTGGTTGCTCTTGTTCGGGCTCTACCTGGATGGTTGCCAAAGAATTGCTGAACACTGCACTGTCAACTTCGTCCGCGGGTTCTGATTGAGAAGCGGCAACCTCCCTGCGGCTGCGCCGACTCCGCTGTCTTCTCTTGATCTGAAACCCGTTCAGGGTTCGCATGCTGCCTACCCGCCGCCTGTTGACTACGGAAGTGAAGCTATCTGATGTTTGAGTGCCCCAGATGTCTGAGGTAACTGGACTAACACTTTTCGGGCCTGCCGGTGCCACTTGATTTGGAGGTTCCTCGTCGATAAGCACTATCTCGTCTGTCTCATTCAAGTCTATATCCAATAGATCAAGCACAATATCCGGGAAGAAAAGATAAAGCACCATCATGACTATGCCGAGTACACACAGGAGAAGACCATTGATGAGTGTCAGGATGAAACTCCAACCATACGTAGTTTCCAGTACACCATCCTCGAATGGTATTTTGAGTGGCGGTCCCACCATGTTGTACAGTAGACTATACGTGAGGCAAGCCATTAGCAGTAGGACACCGGTTAAGAACGACAGGCACGCACTATACGCCAGCGTCCATGTGGCTGTCAACACTGTGAGGAAGAAGAATGCAAGGGCAGTCCTGGCAGCGCCATAACACGCACACACACACGCACGCGCACGCACATATATACGTGTACACACATACACACACGCACATGCACGCACACAAAGGATTGGGGGAATTTTACAGTTCACATTGAATTTAATGGGAAGCAGAAACTCTCCACATGTATTTCATTGTTTTCTCTGGTGTCTAAAATCCTCAGGCTGCGTTTGTCCAGTGGAAAGATCCAGTATAAACATCTGTCTACAAACTAGTGAGTGTCTTGATGAGTGGTTTGGTCAAGCACAAACCCTGAGTAATGGCAAGGAAGGACTTGCAGCTTGGTTATATCCTCGCTGTGTCCGAATGGTAAATTTATTTTCCAATTAGGTTTATGGTGTACATGTGTATGCCCACCCATTCTCTCTCATGTGTGCTGCTGTCATAGCCCATGGTTGAATGTGCAAGAAGCTTGGTTGACGGTGTGTGTATGTACGTGTGTGTGTGTGTGTGTGTGTGTGTGTACGTGTGTGTGTGTGTGTGTGTGTGTGTGTGTGTGTGTGTGTGTGTGTGTGTGTGTGTAGTGTATGTGTGTGTGCGTGTGTGCATGTGCGCGCGTGTGTGTGTATGTGGGAGGGGAGGGGTAGGTGGGAGGGGAGGGGTATGTGGGAGGGGAGGGGTAGGTGGGAGGGGTATGTGGGAGAGGAGGGGTATGTGTGCGTGTGTGTGTGTGTATGTGGGAGGAGAGGGGTAGGTGGGAGGGGAGGGGTATGTGGGAGGGGAGGGGTATGTGTGCGTGTGTGTGTATGTGGGAGGGGGGGGGGTATGTGGGAGGGGAGGGGGAGTGTGTATGTGGGAGGAGAGGGGTAGGTGGGAGGGGAGGGGTAGGTGGGAGGGGAGGGGAGGTGGGAGGGGAGGGGTAGTTGGGAGAGGAGGGGCACCGTATGTGGGAGGGGAGGGGAGTGTGCATGTGGGAGGGGAGGGAGAGTGTGTATGCGGGAGGGGAGGCGTAGGTGAGAGGGGAGGAGTAGGTGGGAGGGGAGGGGGAGTGTGTATGCGGGAGGGGAGGGAGAGTGTGTATGCGGGAGGGGAGGGGTAGGTGGGAGGGGAGGGGTAGGTGGGAGGGGAGGAGTAGGTGGGAGGGGAGGAGTAGGTGGGAGGGGAGGGGGAGTGTGTATGCGGGAGGGGAGGGGAGTGTGAATGCGGGAGGGGAGGGGTAGGTGGGAGGGGAGGGGTGTGTGGGAGGGGAGGGGGAGTGTGTATGTGGGAGGGGAGGGTATGTGGGAGGGGAGGGGTAGGTGGGAGGGGTAGGTGGGAGGGGAGGGGTAGGTGGGAGGGGAGGGGTGTGTGGGAGGGGAGGGGTAGGTGGGCTTACCACATCAGTAGTGCTGTGTAGTATCCGGCCTGTCGGTACTGGCGCCCCCAGCGAATCTGCTCACCATCGATGGTGAAGTACTCAGCAATCCAGAGTATAGGGTTGGGTATGCCGCGGAACTGGGCTGACCGGAACTCTTGGCTAACAAGACCAGCTGCACCAAAGAAGCATATCCACATAGAACCAACAGGTTGCAACTATTGGCAGAAACTTGTTTGAAATCTGTTTATCTTTTATTCTCACAATGTCCTGTGGCCACAAAGAGACAGTTATCGTCGTCGTTGTTGTTGTTGTTGTTGTTGTTGTTGTTGTTCAACTTGTCATTGTTGTTGTTCAACCTTTCATTGTTGTTTTGGGAATATACACACTTCACATACCTTGCGAACCAAATCCAATCCGTCCCTGCAGCACTCCAAAGTTAAAGTGTTCATTGTAGTCTATGTCTTCGGATAGTTGCTTGATAGGTTCTCCTGCAAGAGCAGAGCAGCCAGCAGAGCAGCCAGCACACAGGAGTTTGTGTAGGACTTTGTGGATAATTGGAAAAGAATTTGACCTAGAAGGTAGTACTAGTGTCCAATCCAAGATTTATTCAAAACCCCACATCAGTGAATAATAGCAAGAAGGTACAAGAGAAAGGTACAAGAGAATAGCTAGAGAGAAAAGGGAACCCAAGGAGGAGTCCAGCTGGAAATGGAAAAGGAAAGATGAGAACAAGGACGACTGAAGGCACTTTAAGCATTTCCTAAAAAAATTAATGTCGACATGTATGAGCAAGAGTACTCTTGGTATGAGTAAAATGTGAAACGATGATCGCAAGGCACACAATGAAAGGGAAAGAGAGGATTTGCTGAATACATGCTCAATATAATGATGAATAATTATGCCGAAGACATGTAGTATACAAGCGTTTCGGAGACGGCAGTTTTAATATAGCTACACGGAGTGTGATGTCCCCCCCCCCCTCCGTTCACAGGCTTCCTTCAGTCTGTTCAGGTTTGCTTTGTTTTGCTGATGATTCATACAGGCATGTTGTTACCTGCTGAAATTGTCCCCCGCTGAATACATGTAGTGTAATCACCTTTTTGTTTCGCTCTTTGTCCCCTTCTTTCACTTTTATCTGTCCATATAAGATTAGTTTGAAGTTTTTTGTTTGTTTTGTTTTTAATTAATAAGTCCTCTATGCTCCCGAATGAATGCGGAAAGTGGTGGCGGGGCCCTGCTGCTCAGCCGACCTTGGTGGTCTCGGCGTCTGCACAGACAAAGCGCGCCAAGAAAACATAGAGAAGGACATAGGAGACATAAGAGAGAGAGAGAAAATAAAAACAAGACGAGAGCAAGACATGTATACGGACATGTATCCGGAAGTGCAGCGCCCACACATCCACTGCTGAAGTTGTCCCCATTCCATTGTTACGTAGATTCAATGATGAATGTAACAAGAAAACAGTTCTGAACAAATCCTCTCTTTCCCTTTCGTTGTGTGCCTTCCGATCATCGTTTCACATTTCACTCATCCATGTTGACATTAAGGAAATGATTACAGTGCAATTAGTCGTCCTTGTTGCTATATTAAAACCGCGGTGTCCGAAACGCTTGTTGAAAGACAAGAACATTGGTAGTTATACTATGTACATGTCAACACAGTAATACTACAGTGTAGTGTACAGGTTTGATATCATATCAGTGAAGGCTATATTAGTGCATTGCATACATAGCAACAAGCTTACGACTCCAGTCATGTGTATGTGCAGATCGAAGCAAAACCATTGTGCTGCTTCACCAGCGGCACAGATAAACGAAATAATTATGATACAATGAATTGAGCATGGATATTATCAGCGCAAGTCACGTCTTCCATACCTTTTAGCGTGATGTTGACGCTGTATAAACCGATGTGCAAGCCGACTTTGGCATGTATTGTCTGGTTGGTGAACTGTCTGTACGCTGTTTCTGTTTTCAGTGAGCCGGCTCGCCAACCAAAACCAAAAATGGACACTAGATGAGACAGAGAGAGACAGAGAGACAGAGACAGAGAGACAGAGAGAGAGACAGAGAGACAGAGAGAGAGAGAGAGAGAGAGAGAGAGAGAGAGAGAGAGAGAGAGAGAGAGAGAGAGAGAGAGAGAGAGAGAGAGAGAGAGAGAGAGAGAGAGAGAGAGAGAGAGAGAGAGAGAGAGAGAGAGAGAGAGAGAGAGAGAGAGAGAGAGAGAGAGAGAGAGAGAGAGAGAGAAACGGACAGGGAGAGACAGACAGAGACGGAGAGAGATCAGAGAGAGATATAGCGAGACCGTAAGAAAGAAAGAAGCATAGCTAATACCTGGAATAAAACGATAATTGTTCCATAGGTGTTACAGCTTCACAAACTACATTGCTGCTCAATTAGCTACGCTGGTCAGCCCCAGACTTGTGAACACTGGACTGTTCACTAATATGTACTTCTTGAAGTACAAGTACTGTACAGCTCTGAACTACCAGTACCGGTACATATACATGTACATGTAGTCATGAATCCGGATTTCGTTGAGCATCGCTACATATTGCACTCCCTCCATCTCTCTACAAACGATTTTTGAGGATTGGCGAAGAATTGCCATGCCTTCTCACCAGTGAAGAATTGCCATGCCTTCTCACCAGTACCGTTTTTAAAATACACGTACCGGTACATGTAGATCTACCCTTGTATAAAATAGCCACCGGCGCATCACCATGTAAACCTACACACTGAAAGTAGTCATGCACGGTTCTACGGCGTACCGTCAGGTGACTCGAGTAACGAGAAACTCTACAAACCTCCTTGTGCCTTTTTCCGTGTAATAGTGCTCCATATTATTGTGTGGAGTCCTCTCCGCTGGAGAAAAGGAGTCTCTTTGTATTCCAATTTCGAAAGACGTTTCAGCACCGACACAATCCACACAGTCAAGTAAAGCCAATTTAGTAACCATCGTTTTGTTCCAATCTGATCATGGGTAAGTACAGGGAATAATGGAAAAAAATTATGTCAAAATATGTTCCACACGTATAGTCGTATAGCGTGCGGTTCTCGATCTATGCTTTTGCTGTAGCTCTATAAGTTGTTGTACTTTGACATTTTTCCATTATTCCCTGTACTTACCCATGAAGAGAAGGGAACGAAAACGTTCGGTTAAGCCTAGTTCACATTCGACGGGGCGCGACGGAACGCGACGTAAGGATCGATGGGAAGTGACGGGACGGTCTGACGGCGTCCACTGTGAACACCAGGAACGGGAACGCAACCGTTCTACCGTACAGATCGGGAAGCGACGGGAAGAGTTGGATCAATCCAACTTTTCATACCGTAGACGGGCGTAGACGGGGACGCAAGCGTACAAAACGGCTGCAATTCGAGTGTGAACAGGAGACGGCGCCGTGCGCCGACTACTCCCGATTCGTACTTGGGGAAATTTTTAGCATTTCGAACACTGTGCTTCCGAGAATGGCTAGCACGACTTGAGTTGAATTTTAGCAACATAAGATCTCATGTCATTTATTGTATTTAGGGATAGTTCAGAAGCGTGACAGACGAACTATTCTATCATTTCCCGGGGCTATTATTTGAATGCCACAACTTTCAGGGCTAATTTTTTGGTCTTCATGAAAAACTGGTATTGTGAACTTGATTCCGCTTCTTTCAAGGAGAAATAATTGAAAAGAAGTCCCGAAAAACGAGAAATTAGGTCCGAAAGTCACCCCGTCACGCACCGTGCCTTATGACTCGCGCCGTTCGACGTAACGTTGAACGTCGCAACGACTGCTGCACATGTCGTGTCGTACGAATCGTACAGGATTTTACAGCTCACCGGCACCCCAACCCTCCCGGCCCGATAAGCCCTTACGTCCCGTACCGTCGGCATTGCGTCGAATGTGAACTACGTAGGCTTTAGTAAAGTGGCTTTACTTGTCTGTGTAGATTGCGTCGGTCCTGACACCTTTTCTTTCGAAATTGGATACGCCACCAATTTTTTCCTTACATCTTTGCATTCCTTTGTTCATTTAGTCACTGTATGCTTATAACGACCACGACGAGAACGTGTATGAAAGGTCCTTGCTTTGGGTGACCACTGTCTCTTACGGCTGCGAGAGTGCAATAAATCAATTGTATCCTTTCCAGACCATGATTGATGTCATAATCTTCATGGTACTACCACCACGACCTGCACTACACCAGCAGCTGCATCAGCAGCACCCGCCATCATCATTAGAAGCACATGGAAAGACTGATGATTATAAAGCATTACTAGCACTAGCACCTCCAGAGTAGGTGTCTATTGGTCTATTGCCACGGTTCACATCCATACCATGCCCCCCGTGGATAGTGCTCAAATTACTGTTTCTGCTGCTACCACTACGGTACTCTTATTCTTCTCCAGGTCATCTTGGATTTTCAATAAAGTTCTTTGAGTACAGGGTAGGTTACTAGTACCTACAGAGCATGCAGATAAAGAAGTATCCCACAACGGAGGCACCGATCACGGACGATACTTTCTGTCGGATCAGAAAGAGAAGAACAGAAGAACAAGGGATACACTACGTCAGTTACTAGTATGGTACATGCAAGCCTTGCTTGACAAGGGTTTTACTTTAAAACATTTTTTTACAAAGAACACAAACCCGGCTCGAGACCAAAAATAATAACATATTGAACGATGTTGGACAGTAGAGTTTGGGCAAGAGTGCATAAACAAGAGTATGCATAAACAAGAGTATGCAACTGTGGTTATGGCCCAGTGCGCGGCATGCACGCTGCCTTCATTACGTAACTTGCCTTCATCACGGTCTGAAATCATGCATTCAAACTCACAATTTCTCGTGCGAGCCCATCCGTTTTTGCTCGATTCGTTCCAGTACCTACGCGATCTCTGAATTCTGGCGCGTGAACTCCAGTTCCGTACGAAAGTTCATTTCAAACCAGAGAGAAAGTGCGGTGTTCGATTTTCCGCAGCGCGCAGACTGCAGCTGAATGATGTAATGAAGGCAGCGCGCCGCGCATCTGGCCCATAGAAATGAGATCACAGTTGCATACTCTTGTTTATGGACTCTTGGTTTGGGGCGCTGAGTCGAATGGCGTTGGTCCCATGTCTTGACGACAGAGCGTTCAGGGGATGATTTCGAATTGAATACAGTATTTTGATGTTCTCAACACAGTGACAGTTCAGAACTCTTGAACCTTTGTACAACTTTGCTGCAGAAAAGGTCAAAATCGTGCGCCACATCGCTTGTCGCATCGTAGAAGTTGAGCTTGGCTCAACACAATGCAATGTCTACAGGGGAGGGGGTGGTCCGGTTTAACCAAAATTCAATAGCCAATATACATGTATGCGGAATCATTATTGAATTGAAGTAACAGTTAGTTGTGCTGTCGCAATGACAATCCGGGGACAGAAACACGGAGAGAGGAAGGGTAGAACATAAAATAAGTTCTGCTCTGTTTTACTTTCTATTTTCGTTCGTCCCTCTTGATATAATTGTACTTTGTACTGTTGAGGCAACGAACTGAAATAATAAAAACCAACCAACCAAACCAAAGTGAGTCAAGCATCAATAGTCACGGCTTGAAGAACGTTTCAACTTATTGTAAAGAACTCCTGATGTAATATGTCCTGATGTACACTGTACATTACATACTATCCAATGTTCTTGTCCCTTCTACAACAAGTACAAAGAGGGCGAACTGTGCTGTAGCCATTTATTAATTTTGCCGATGTGCATGATTCAATTAGTGCTACCAAGAGTATAACCAAGAGTATAATAACCCCCAGGCCAGGGGGGGGGGGGGTTATAATAATTATACTCTTGGTGCTACGTACGTTGTATCACCAAGAGTACTTGGAGGATATGTACCCTTGGTTGTATGATATGAGAGGGCTGTCGAGTCGAATCATGCACATTTGCAAATATTTTAAAAGGAATGGTGTCCTCCTTGTTTGAAAAATATTGAAGCTTTAATTAAGACGAAATTTGAAACTCACTGAAATCACCAGAAGAAGAAGAAGAAGAGCTACAAATAACATACATGTACATGTACAATGTAGCTGTGCAAGGATACCGTAAAAGTCCGTAAATAAGTACGTATTTACTTTCGAATTTAGTGACCACACCCGTACTAACTTTCGGGCGGGTACTGACTTTCGGGCACGAACTAACTTTCGGACCTGACTAGTGTGTAGTGGAGAAGTCATTTTCATGTCGATGTACATGCTACGTGCTGCATGTGCGCACCGTACCGGTACTTATTTCGGGCAGTATGTTTATCGGGCTTGACTTGACTTCAACAGACAGAGCCAAAAGAATGTAGGGGTATTTCTTTCGGGCAGGTACTTATTTACGGACTTTTACGGTAAGTAGTTACCAGTACTTCTTCCTCATAATGGTAGTTTGGACTCACCTTTCTCTTGTCCAGAATGCCGATAGATGACAGGAGAACGGAGAATAGCACTATGACGAACGAAACAATCAGTGCAATCTCCACCACATCTGCGGTGACTGCTGACCGAATTTCTCCATATAACGCAGGCGCCGGTGGGGTGCGAAAACCACTGAACTTGCTAGCGAATTCTGCCATGCCTAGCACGCAGTCTGAGTTAGCACCAGACTAGAATGCTCCGAGCTCACCTCAATCGACAGTCCTTTTCCAAATTGAATTAGGTTTCCAGTGAGAGTACATAAGAGCTAGAGAACTCTTGCTTGCAGAGCTCTGGCCACGGCTTTGTCCAGTGTTTTCCTGAGTTGATCAGAGCCCAAACGTCATGAACTGACGTGAAGAAGCAACCTGATTTTCATCGTCTTTGAGACAACTTGTGCAAGAAGCAACCTGATTTTCATCGTCTTTGAGACAACTTGTGCTCGTGCAGGATCAAGGAGTAGCCTGCACCAGAGACTTCGGTTCAAATAATGTACGTGTGCGTATCCTGCGTGTGTATCCTGCATGCAGGCGCAAGGCCGAGCCTGTGGCCTGGCCTAGCCTGTACAGGCTGTAGCTGTGTAGCTATAAATGTTGTACGTTGTTGTTGTTGTTGAGTTTTATTTAAAGTCGCAACACAAACAGGCCATTGCGTCTTCTTTTATACATGCGAGCGACATGACAAATTTAATAATAATAATAATAGTAATGGGGAGGGGAGGAGAAAAAAATCACAAGTGAAAGAAGTACGTACCCATTGTCACGTCGCGCACACGCATACACATTTGCCCTTCGACCCTTGACGCCCATCGCCGCGCCGGAACGGGGGGGGGGGGCATTATAGCGATGCTACAGCAAAAGCCATAATATTACGCACACACTCATGGCCAAGGCCAATCAAGGAGGAGGTGAGGGCGATTATAGCCAGCCATGGCAAAAAAAGAAGAAAAAAAGAAGAAAAAGAAAAACAAGTGCAAATCAGAACAACAACAATAACGAACAAAGGCAGAAATAGCAATGAAAAATATCAATTGTGCACTCATAACCATGTATAAACAATTAAAATGAAACAATTCCAGAACGTTTTCGTGTGACTATCATGAGTGGAACATCGTCACATAGTAAGAATCACTAAAACAACCAGTTACTAGTATATAGCTAGAGAGTAGAGTATTTAAATATGAAAAGAAGCGTGAGAATGCAGCACAGCTAGCGGTTATGCATAACGCGTGTAGTGTGAACCTTTGCAGTGTATCTGAGAATGGTAGCAGTAGATGAATGTGGCAAGTGTGAGGGCGTGCCCTGACCAAGCATGAGGCCAGTGACGTCGAGATGGATATGGTTGCGCTTCCAGCTCGATATGGAGGTCTGTCGTTGGACAACCCCGTCATCGATTCCTCCCGCAAACACACGGCATCGGTTGAGTGCACCGCTAATCTTGAAACCCAGATCGCCACAGGCGGCTCGGACCTGATAGGGAGCATCAGACAAGACCATGAAGCAAAGACTGCCGTGCAACAGCGCCACCGCGCCACCCTCGACACCAAGGCTAACGAAATCCAGTCTCGGCTGCCCGAGCCGCAACAACGGGCCATGGCGTTGGCAAGAGAGAAGGGAGCCTCCAGCACGCTCACAACAATACCGGTGGCTGAGCACGGATTCTGCTTCGACGTCAAGTCCGACTTCCATGACCACGTGCGCATGCGATATTGTTGGCCACTGGACAACCTGCCGGCTTCTTGCCCATGTGGAGCACGCTACTCGGTGGATCATGCGCAGATTTGTAAACTCTCCGGCTTCATCCATATGCGTCACAACGATCCTACCGACTTTATCGCCTCATGCATGAAGGAGGTGCATTGTGATGTTGAGGTGGAGCCGAAGCTCCAACCTCTCACCGGTGAGGTCCTCCAGCGACGCACCGCCAACACCGATCCGGATGCCCGCGCTGACCTGAGAGTGAGGGGGTTCTGGACGGATAGCAGAAACGCATTCTTTGATACAAGGGTGTTCTATCCCCATGCGTCAAGCTACCGCTCCAGATCCCTCTCCTCTCTGTACCGAAGCTTTGAAGGGGAGAAGAAGCGTGCGTATGGGGAGAGAATTCTCCACGTCGAGCATGGTTCCTTCACCCCTCTGGTCTTCTCTTCCTGTGGGGGGATGGGCCACGAAGCTGCCATCACGGTGAAGAGGCTGGCAAGTGCTTTAGCCGTGAAGAGGCATGCGCCGTACAGCCAGATGGTGTGTTGGCTCAGATGCATGCTAAGCTTTTCGCTAGCCAGGTCTGCTATTCGCTGTGTCCGTGGATCACGCTCAATTCGCCGCCGTCACATTGACCATGCCCCTGTCGACCTGGTGCGAGCAGAGGCACAGCTGGTGGTCAGCTAGACAGTTGTCATCATGTTTAATTTCTTTAGTTCTCAATCTATCATTTTCATGCCAGGCGTGAGCCAGTCCCTGGCTAAACAAAATGGGTGCTCCTTTTTAGTTTAGTTTTCTTCCTTTTAGTTTAGTTTTTCTTCTCTTCTTCTTTTTATTTTGCTTTGCCCGTACAAGAGGCTTACTTTGTTAAAAAAAAAAAAAAAAAAAAAAGTGTGAGGGCGTGTGGACAAAACTGGTGAGTGCGTATTAATTTAAAAAGTGTGAGTGCTACAACATTTTCTTTTTGCTTGCATAGAACAGGGTCACGTGTGCGAATATATACAGCTTCCAACACCTGCAACTGCTTAAAGAAACGTGCGCAACAAATAACACTAAACCAGGAATCGTCAAACAACTTACGACAATCCGGACTGGACACCAAATGCTTGTAGATGCCTTGTCTATTTCCACCATGTATTCTACCAATACCCCTCCTTGTTGTCTCACTTCCAGCTACCCTCTTCCCAAAGCAGTCGTCACCCTTCATCCATAATTCTTCCTAAAGCTGGCACCTTCTTTCGTAAATCAACCCTTTTTTCTTTGAGTGTTGCCTGGAATAAACTTCCTGAAGATATTCGTTCACTCTCTACAACAGCGAAATTTAGTATTGCTGTTCGTCGGTATCATTCGCAATCTATGTTTTCTTTGAAAGGTATTCCTGACTTTTGTGTCTAGGCTAACCATATCTATGATAGTTTCAATAGTTTGTGTATATGTCAGTTATAGTAGTCCGCAATGCTGCTTTTCTAATTCTCATTATGATTAGCATGCAATGTACTACCCGAAGTA
>NC_088643.1:93576551-93656551 GCF_964019385.1 Sycon ciliatum
TCCCTGCCATGCACTAACTATTTTAGAACGAGGTTACATGCATTATCTCACTTCCATTATGCTTGTGTACCACTATATTGGGTAGTTTTGTGGTTTGTGCGCAGAGAGACTTGGTGTGGTATGAAAGAATATTTTCTTCTGGTAAGTTATGGTAACTCAGCACCACTTAGGACTACTAAAAGTAGAATGGAAGCAAATGAAATGCTGGGCTCTTATTGCGAGCTTCATTCTTATTCATATACATGTACATGTATGTAGCTTGTGGAGCTATTTAGGGGCTTTGAGAGCCCCTTGTCGATAACTCTAATGATTTTGATCCTCGCTTTTTATAGGTTTCCGCAAGCTTTGACAAAGAAAATTCGTACAGATGAAAGATTACGGGAGGCAAAAACCGTACACACTTCTGAATTGCGTAGCTTTTAGTAGTACACCGTACACGTTATGCAGAGTTCATTATCTGCACCGTACTATTATGCATACAGGGAGTTGTACGCACCAGTTTAGAGTATATTCAGCGGGCTTTAAACTAATCCAAGGCCCTCGACGCGTCATCAAGAGTAGTAAAATAACGATTGAGCGGGCTTTAAACTCTGATAAGGCCCTTGGTGGGAATGTCGCTGATTGGTCGTTTCCTGGACAACGAGACAGACCTCGTTCTAATTGTATTTAGCGCTTTGTTGTTGTTGTTGTTGTTGTTGTTGTTGTTTATTTATTTTACATCGCAAGGAAAACGGGAAGTTCTGCCCAATATTATGGAAGCGATGACAACCAGTAAGAAGAGTCAGAAATGAAGAGAAAATAAATGAAAATAAAAATACGAAAATGGAAGTAGCAATGAGGGGAGGCAGGGTCAAGACGAGCAGAAAAAAAGTGCGGGTGTTATCATTTTCTTTTCTTCTTTTAGGCCACCCTTTCTTTTTTCGTTGTTTAACGTCCGCGCCCGCGTACCTTTTTGCCTCCGACCGGAAAAAAAAACAAGAAAGTAGTAGTACCAATAATATGCGAAGTTGTAAATATATGATTGTGTAGTTTCACAGTGTGCCGATCATGACCTTAAACTTATAATCTTGCCTCCCGGGCATACCTTTGTCTTGTGTTCTTTTTCTTTTTTTTGTTGGCTTTTAAATATCGTACGGTGTGTGTCTTGGGGCGCGTTTGGTTGGTACGAACTAGAACAGGATTCACCAGAACAGCGCGTTTGGTTGGGACTGCACTTGTTCTGGGTCGGCCAGAACATGTTCTGCTTGCTCCGGCCTCCAGGCCGGAGCAGACCGAGCAGTTTCACTTTTTCACAGTGAAACCTGGCGGGAACATCGATTTTGGTCCCAAATGATCACGTGCATACGCTTTTGGGTTGGACTCGTTGTACCGTACAAAGTGACCATGGTGACCCATATACACATTTTCAAGTTTCACACATTTTTCCACGAAAATGTGCTCTGTTTCTGGAGTACCGTTTGGTTGGCATGAGGCTGCTCCATGTGCACCAGCTGTTCGATCCTGTTCTAGATCGTACCAACCAAACGCACCCCTAGTAAAAATCCAGATGTAATGAATTCATGACATGCTAACTCCATGCTATGTACCTGTTTTGTTGGATTCATCAGGCATGTGCTCCAATGTACCATCAAAGAGTGTTGTTCTATGCCTGCAAGTGCCGTTAGACTCAGAAATATTGTATATATCACATGCTTTACTGGTCAAAATGTTTGATTGGGGTTTCCAGTTTTTGGAATGGGCTTTTTTTCGCCCTCCCGCGTACCTTTTCGCGAAAAAAAGTGCCATATGATTGTATTCAAACCTGGCGCGAGATACGCACAAAAAAAGTTACGTCCGCTTGAACCTCTCTTGGAACGCCGTATCTATCTAACAGTGCTGCACTGCGCTGCATCTTCCAAGAAGAGAAAGTACGTCGCACAAGGCGGTCGCAGAGCGTAGAGGAGCTGCGAGCGTCCAGACTCCTTCACCCCGCTGGTCTGCCCAACTGATGGTGCACTGCACACAGAGTACCGTGTGCGTATCAATGGCGACTTGCTAATCGGCTTGCCTCCAGGTAGGACAAGTCCTGCAGCAACGCCATGTCCTGGGTGCGGATCCACCATCAGTTTGCTGTTTTCCGCGCTGTCGACCTTCGTCTCCGGCCTTCACGTCGTCGTCTCGGTGGGCTGGCAATCTGCGATGATGTCGGCCTTGGCGTTGGCCGCTAACATTCATGCGTATGGCACAAATTGTGTTTTTTCTTCTTCTTTTCTTTTTCGGCCTTTTCAGCTGCTATTTGCCCTGATCATGCCTCATGCGTGTTTCACAGCATAGTACTTTTCACCTCATTTTCTTCTTCAACACAAGCTGTATGACTTTGTTCTTGCCCGTACAAGAGGCTGTCACCAGTACGTTGTAGTGAAAGGAAAGGTTATTTGGTTGGTTTTTATTTCAGTTCGTTGCCTCAACAGTAGTTTTATTTATTTATTTATGGATTCCTCAAAGGCCGAGGCCTAGGTCGAGGGTGTCTCCGTTCATGGCTTACTGGGAATATATCTGCAAAATTATACCATTATAGATTGTGAAGAGGAAGGGTTATAACAAATGCGTACTGTAGAAATCAGCCATTATTATTATTATTATTACGCACACACTCATGGCCAAGGCCAATCAAGGAGGAGGTGAGGGCGATTATAGCCAGCCATGGCAAAAGAAAGAAGAAAGAAGAAAGAAATCAGCCATTATTATTATTATTACGCACACACTCATGGCCAAGGCCAATCAAGGAGGAGGTGAGGGCGATTATAGCCAGCCATGGCAAAAGAAAGAAGAAAGAAAAACAAGTGCAAATCAGAACAACAACAATAAAAGAAGAGATTGGGCTGCAAATCAAGTTGTATTATTATTTGTATTTTGTATTTATATCATTATCTCATGGCACATCATGATGACGGCCAGTAAAACTGAGACAAGGGTGAAAGCCAACCACAGCAGTAAAACAGATAAAAGAATACAAATAAGAGGCAAAGAAGGCAAAGGAGGAGACAAACCAGCAGGATATACATGGAACCTATAATTGAGCAGAGATTTTAGCAACAAAATTATCCATCGACGTGCTGGTCTTGGCCTGCGTTGGTAATGTTGCCCAAAACACATAGCCAGCAAAGATCGGGGATCTAGTGAATAGGGTGGAGGCAGCGCGTGGGAGACTGAGTGAGTTCCGGGTATTCCGTGTTTCGGAGAACCAATTATAAGCCTGCATATGCAAGGGTATTTTATTTAGTAATATTTTATGTATGAGAACACAGAGGTGGTACTTATGTCGAGTGGAAAGGGGACTGATCTTGGCAATTTCGTAAAGACTAGCGGAGGGAAAGCGACGATCTTTGCTAAATAAGATTTTAAGGAGCATGCGGTTATGGGTTTCTAGCTTGTTCAATACAGTAGTAGTTATGCCAGACCAAGCAGTATCACAGTAGTCAAGTAAGGGCAATATATAGCAACGATAAAACAAGCGTTTGCAAGAAAGAGGAAGATGTCTACAGTGGGCTTGAAGAGCCCCAAGGATGGAGCTTGTGCGCTTGCAGACATACTGCACATGGGGTGACCACGACAATTTAGAGTCAATAATAACGCCAAGATGCTTATGCTCTTCAACAATACGAATAGCAACACTTGAAGAAGGAAAACAAAGTGGCAGGGAAGGGGGAGAAGGGGAAATGTACATAGCTGCCGTTTTATCAACGTTTGGCTGCAACTTCCAATCATGCATCCAGGTTATTAGGTTTAAACGTTTACGGGAAATGGTCCGAGAGATCACGAACAAAGGCAGAAATGTTTTCACATGATTGCATTGTTGGGGAAGCGAGTCCCAGAGACAATAGCTAATGAAAACAGGCGAGCGACTCATTGAGTTATTTCTTGAAATAGGGAATCTTAGTTTATTACGACTTGACGAAGAAGAGTTTAAAACCAGTTAAGCGCATTTTGAATATGCATTGGGGCCTTCAGCAGTTTAATCTGATGGATAAATCTACAGCAGAGTCTGTTAATTATGGTTTGTAAAGGACATGTTTTGCATTGGGAATACAGAATTGTTAATGGGGTGTCAAGTGGGAAGCGAAATATCGCTCTCAAAATCCTGCGATGCATAAGTAGCCGCGCAAGCATTCCTGCTCCAGCACTGCACCACACAATGCTACAGTATAATTATGGGTAAGATATAGGAGGCGTAGAAATCCCGACGACAGACTAGTGGTAAATGGCTCATGTGGCTGTATAGAACACCAACAGCCGAACTCGTTACTATGTTACAGAAACTCTGGAAGGAATGAAACCAGCGGTTTCAAAGCGGGTGTTGGCAAAGACGGTACGGACACGAGTACAAAGTAAAAAATTAATATCAAGAGGGACAAACGAAAAGAGAAAGAAAAACGGAGCAGAAAGGAAGATTCAACTGGAAGGAAAGAAAAACGGAGAAGGAATGTGGACTGGGCGGATTCATGAACCATTACAAGAGCGAGGCAAGACATGAACAGAAGTGGCAAGTCCGTCGATATTCATGTTTAAAAAATTCCAAGCCTTATTTTATTGGTGCAATACAATTTCAAAAGGAGGGGATATAGGGATATAGTCAATTTGTCGTCATTTAGGGCCTGGTCAGACTGCGGCAAATTTTGGTTGCCTGACGAAAAAAGAAAAGCGTCCAGAATTAGAATCGCGATCACACTACCCACGTGGGGAGAATGAAAATTCAAACTTCATTTCGAGCGTGAAGTGGTAATGTCCACGAAGGACGTCAAATTCCTTCACCTTGGGGACCGCCAACACTTTCAGTGCAATCCTTGCATAGGCTTGCAACCATCCGTATGAGTTTTGTTGTTGTCCGTGGCCAATTAGCTCCTCGATATCGAGATGAAAAAATCAGTGAATATCAGCGTCAATGGCGTATCAGCGTCAAACTCCTGTTTAGAGGGAAGGTGGGCAAAGGGAAAAGACTGCGTAAGCATGGTGCAGGCTGAACAATATGACAAATAAACGTAAATGTAAGAAATTGATAAATGTATCGACATTCAAGGTAAATGAAGTAAGTTGAAGACACCACTGCAGCTGTACTTATAGTTGATAAAATATGGTGGTAAAGACACACCTGGCAATATGGCGGTAAACACACGCAATATAGCGGTAAACACACGCCTGCACACACACGCTCTCTAAGCTGCAAAGACATTAAGTTCTGGCACAGAGCTCTCCTTCTCACCACCACCACCATCAGTTCGCGCCTGGCGCCTAGTCGATGCATGGTTGGCGGTATCCGACATAGCAGGCTGGTACATCAAGTAGCGCATGGCACATAGAAGATGACACAGCAACGACATAGCTCGATTGCGACGTACGTATGTCGTTTCGTCCCCGCTGGACTCATCAGGCAATCTTCTTCTTGGATGTCTTTATACGGAGCTTGACTTGGGAGATCCCAAGTCAAGCTCCCTGGACTGTGCTGATAGGTGAGATGTGTAAACAGGGAAACAATACTCAAAAACGATAACCACAAGGTCCAGTACATCACAACTGTTAACCACGAAGTGGAAGCGTGTCATGCAGCGCGATTAGCACATCAACGTAGAACTCGCAACAAGCTTACTGCAGGTTCCCTCCGGGACAAAGAGTGGTGGTCAACCATCAAGAGCGCAGCAGGCGAGGGACGTTGCTCTGACATCCCCCTGCTGACCAACCCTGCAGGACAAGAGTTCCACTCTTCTCGTGAGAAAGCCGAGTGCTTTGCAGCGCATTTTGCGAACAAGTGTAGCCTTGGCAATAACGACCTCTGTGCTGCTGACCTGCCTGACCTGCAACGACCTGCCTATGCCACGCTAAAGCACATTCACTTCCGCGCAGCAACGGTCAAACGGCACTTGGTGAACTTGGCTGTATCAAAAGCAACTGGACCGGATGGCATCTCTGCTCGTGTGCTCAAGATGTGCTCATCTGAACTTGCAGACCCACTGGCAAAGCTCTTCGCCCTCTGCTTCTTAGCCGGTGTGCAACCTGGGGCATGGAAACTTGCCCATGTAGTCCCAGTTCACGAACGGTCCTCCAGATCTTTGGCATCTAACTACCGACCAATATCACTGCTAACGATCATGTCGAAAGTCATGGAGGGCATTGTGAACACGCAACTGGTTAACTACCTAGAGAAGCATGAGGTGTTGCCAAACAGCCAGTTTGGATTCCGACGTGGTAGAGGAACCGCAGATATCTTAACGGCTCTCCAACATGAATGGGTCCACACCATAAGTACTGGCGGTTGTGTCCAGGTCCTCGCCGTGGATATTGCCGGTGCGTTTGACCGGGTATCGCACACAGGAGTGCTGTACAAAGCAAAGCAGGCCGGCGTCGACGGACGCCTGCTTGTATGGCTACAGGACTACCTCACCAACCGAAACATCCGCGTTGTGGTTGGAGGCCAGACGTCAGATGCTCAACCCATCCAGGCTGGTGTCTCCCAAGGCAGCATCCTAGGACCCAGCCTCTTCCTTCTATACACCTGTGACATTGAACAATGTTTAACTCCAGGAACGCAGCTGAGCAGCTTTGCAGACGACACCACACTCTACAGCTTAGTACAGCCAACTGACGATCTCCAACAGTCCACCGCCTCCCTCCAAGGGTCCCTCAACAGTCTTGAGGAGTGGGGCCGCAAGTGGCGTATCTGTTTTGAGCCAGCCAAGACACAGCGCATGACTCTACATCGCAAGCACGTTCCCCCCTGCACTCCACCAGTCACCTTTGGAGGTGAAGCACTCCAGGGGACAGATACCCTGAAGCTGCTGGGAGTCATGCTCGACCCTACTCTCTCCTACAGAGCGCACACTCGCAGTGTTGCACTGCGCGCCTCCCAAAGGCTGGGTTTCCTACGAAAGGCAGCACCCATCCTGGACGACCATGGTCGAGTGACGGTCTACAAGGGATTCGTGCGACCCCTACTTGAATATGCCCCACTGGCCTGGTCGAGCGCAGCCGCAACTAACATGGCCCAGCTGGACAAGGTTCAGCAACGTGCCCTGCATTTCCTGGGACCTGGAACCATCCTCCAAAGTCTTCAGCTTCGTCGGATGGTGGCAGCCCTGTCATACTTGTTCAAGCTGCACTACATTCCAGGGCCTCCCCAGGTAAAGGCCATGCTGCCACCAACCAAGCCCCCTGCCGTAGCTAGCATGTGCACACGGCAAAAACGTCAGACGCACCATGCCTTTCAGCTGAAGTGGACACCCCCTCGCACAGCCCCTGACTACCTCCTGCGATCCTTCCCCTTCTTCGCCATCACACCCTGGAACAACCTGCCTGCGGACCTCCTGCTTCACGAGCCTCATTCAAGACGCCTCCAAACCTTCAAGGTCAATGTATGTAAGGATCTAATCCGAAAGAGATGGCTGTGGTCCACACAGTACCTGTGACGATGATATTGAGATTTGAGACCCATTTAGTATTTACCTCTCTACTACTACTTGCTTGTTATGATTATTGTTCTCTTTCTTCATTTTCCCTTCTGGTTTAGTCATTACACGTATTTATATTATTTGGTGCAATACTAGCGCCCCTTTCTCGCACCAAATTATTATTTTTGCTACCTGACCATGCAACCCCCCCCCCCCTTTTTTCGATGCCAGGTTGCAACGCTAACGCCGAGACCCCTGGTCGGTCGAGTTGCTCCCTGTACATCGGCACGTCGTCCCTACATCCCCTGTGTCTTGTCTTGTGTTTGTCTCCACATGTCTCTTTGTAGGGCTGTGTTCCCAATAAAAAAAAAATAATAAAAAAATAAAAATACTCAACAGGTCGGGCTGAATCACACTAAAGCAGGTACTGGCTACGGGCAAATGCTGCCATTTGGCGGAAGGTGTGTCGCAACGCGCCTATCTTGCGTGACATGAGATGATCCACGTGTGGAACAAAAGAGCTTGTTATCGATAAGGATACCAAGGCAGCGAATTACACTCACTTCCCTTAAGGTCATGCCACCCAGCTCAACTAGAACTGGTCTTTGTACGTGTTCTGGCCGTGATGCCGAGACCTCAGCCTCAGATCGGCAGAGCCATCAATCATTCTTCGGCAAGATCCTCATGACCACTGCTTTGTCTCATGCCCAGATCTTAGTTCACTGTGTAGCTTAGCACTGCGAAGAAGACGATCACTTGCACGGCACTCGAAGAGACGTACTATACTGTAGTATACATGTAGCCCTGTTAAGAAGACGATCACCTGCGATACATCTGAACTGAATGAATGATGCGATGCGTCACCTAGCCACCGAACGTCGTGTTTGAGTGAAGGTGAAGTGATGTGCGGTCAAGTGCATAGATGTACGCTATAGTGTGTGTGGGGGGGGGGGGTATGTCAAAGTCATGCACGAACTTGTCGGACAGGTAGAACAACGCCGAAGACAAGGCTTAAGGACCAAGGTGTCAAGTCTGTCCAAGTATTAGTTACAGTTAAGTGCTTGACTGTATTCTACATGTATGTGCTCAGAGGTTTTCGGTGGGAGCATGCAGAATTGAAAGATCGTTTGCACTAGCTTGAGAACGAATGTGCGCTGCGGTATTGTCTCAAGCTGTTTGTGGACAATTCGCTCACCTCGTGATGGAGAAAATGCAAACGCATGCATACGGCGGCATTGTCTCAAGCGGTTTGTGGGGAGAGTCCAGCGGATAATGCCGGCATTATATTCGGCATTATGACACTATCCGAGCATCAGAGCATTATGGAGCATTAGAAAGGAAGAAAACGAGCGTTATGCGAGGTTTGAGCGGCATAACGAGTTTCATAGTGGATAATGTCGGCCCGGGAAATCTCAGGTTTTTGGCAACAATCGGCTAAAGCCATGAGGTGCAACGCCATGTATTGTACCGGCAAATGACTTTGTGATGGACTGTGTAGACACGTAACACCTTTAGCACTACCGGTACAATGCACAGAGGCAGTGTACCTCTTGCGTAGCACTATACTGCTACATTTACCTGACCACATAATGCCATTGCTTCATAAAGTCTTTATGTAGCAATGTAGTCAGGTAAATTTTGTTTTGTATTGTATTGATTTATTTGAATTCGGTATCTCAACAGTACAATAAGTACAACTTGGGAAGATCCGAATGTACATGTGATGTAGCATGCCCCATGTTGCAACTGAGGCTGTTACACAAAATCCGTAACGATGATTTACGAGGAGTTCTTTTTTTTTGAAATCATGGAGGAGGCTAGACGTACGCGAAGTGAATATCAAACAGACGAAGAGGAGTTTCCTGTTAATGAAAAGTGTTATGCCATAGGCTCTGGCCATAGCATCTCTTGAGATACCGGTACTGAAGTAAACACTAATACAGTGATAAATTTGGACCTGGATGAAGGAGCGGCTATAAACAGAAAGAGCTTGTTCCAAATAACTGCCTTTGCCGAGTCCAGCCCAGCAGGCTCGAAAAGAACTAGAATTTCTCATGGACGCAGTACCAAGTCGATTTGAGTGCTCAGCAGCGCATGTCTTACTTTCCTGGTGAAGCACGTACAGTTCGTCGTGGACGATTGTAATACAAGTCAAGTGCTATCAGAAAAGAAGAGTATTGTGGCCAACCATTTGTCGCCACGGAACCTCACCCTCAGGAGAAGAAGACAACGCAAGCAGAGGATGTAGAGCGGCAAAATAGCTTCTGACCACGTGTGTTCAGGATTTCTGCAAATGGGAGGGATCTCCATCTGAGATCGTCTCTCAGGAACTGGCCTCACGTGAGCTGTTTCAGATGAAGACATTTTCACAGAGTGGAAGCAGTGACAGCTTGTCTGCAGGCAGGAATATCACTTCCCATGATAAGCTTCCAGCACCCAAATGATCACTAGCAATAATGGTTTCACCTCTCACTACATGGATAAGCAAGGGAAAAGATTTTATACACTCATTATTCAGCCACAGCCCTGCATCAAAGTTGCAATGGACAGCAGCCAATGGCCGAGACGCGATCATCTCTCTTATAGTGCTAAGAATTGAAGGAGCTCGTGAGAGATACTGTAGCAGCTTCAGAGGCAGATCCACTATGTATCCTTTCCTGGAAGTTTGACAATGTGCAGCCTTTCTTCCATTTTTTCCAAACCAAAAGCATTATAGCCCTTGTTGAAGCATTATAATCAGCATTATGAGGTAGTTTTGGGGCATTATGAATATACTCAAGTACGAACATTTTCGGAGCATTATCCGCTGGACCCTATTTGTGGGACAATTCGCTCGCCTTGTGATGGAGAAAATGCAAACACATGCATACCGAGGCCACGAGCGCTCGCCTCGTGATAGAGAAAATGCAAACATGTGCATACTGAGGCCACGACCGCTCACCTCGTGATAGAGAAAATGCAAACGCATGCATACCAAGGCGATGGGCAACCGTCGTTTGCCATTGAGTAGGTTATGAACAAACATGCACGGCGGCATTGTCTCAAACGGTTCGTAGGTATTTCGCTCACCTCGTGATGAAGAAAATGCAGACGCATGTATACCAAGATGATGAGCGAATCGTCTTTTGCCATAGAGTAGGGTGGGAACGAACGTGCACGGTGGTGTTGTCTCGAGCCGTTAAGCAACTGCTGCATCATCTAGAGACCACCCGACCAGCTGGCATTGCCTATTGTCTCGCAGATGCTTGTTCAAACCTGCTCCCGAACGATCCATCCTCATCCACCTGCTAGCTATAAAACCTCATCCCTTCCTCCACTCGGCATCACTTATCTCTCCAAATTTTAACAAATTAACTCGCTAGCAACTAGCTAACCTCTGAAAATGTTTTCCTCGACGTTCCCGAAACCTATTATCAGCGATGGTGTGGAGAAGGGTCTCCAAACGAGACATAAGGGTAGAGGACGCACCTATCCTGATTTTGCACCTGGTGCGACGTTTTTCTACCCAGAAAGCCCCACGGTATCTGCGTTCATGTGTGAGGGTGTAGCCCGAAAAGGGAAGTATTCCAGGTGACCATCGAGTTACCGATAGAACTAGTGGACGTGGTGAAGTCTACGGTGAAGGTATCGCTGTCAATTCGCCGTGCCATAGCGTCGGAGCGGGTGAGCAAGCTGTCAACGAACTTCTTCCCGACGAAGCTATCCACACCCATCGCCGGTGAAGCTATCCACACCCATCGCCGGTGAAGCTATCCACACCCATCGCCGGTGAAGCTATCCACACCCATCGCCGGTGGAAAGAAGGCTGGTGTTGCTATATACGTGTAGACCATAACTACTCTGGCAATGGAGGATTTTGTCATGAACAAGACCCAGCGGTACGCTGTATTCGTGTCGGCTGTGTCCTGGTGGCGCGATGCCAAGAAATCTAAATGTACACTGGGTGCGTGTCCAGTGGACAAAATCGAGAAGACTGGAGCGACGCTGAGAGAGCTGAAAGAAGGAGAGGGAGAATGTTTTGTTATTCCTGATGCACAGCTCTGTACGTTGGCATAGGGTTTCGCTGAAAAGTGGAACTCTGCATCTGCATCCAGCGAGGAGGAAGAGGATGAAACAGCAAAGGAGCTGTTCGATGATGCATAATGTTTAAGGTGGCAGACTACCCAAAAATTCGCTGAAAATCGAATTTGTAAATTCATATTGAGTGCTACGTCAGTTGAAAGAACATGAATAGCTGCAAATTCTCTGAAAATTGTGTCCCGATCTGACCGGCCGTTCAAGAGTTATGGCCGAAAATGTGCCCTTGCAAGGAAAGATTTTTTTTTGTTACACGCTGTCATTTGTTGGCAGCACTGTATACCTGGTATACTGTACTCGTATTAATTTTGAATGTGACCAGACCGTGCGCAACTTGTCGTATCATGGAAACACGCGAAAGTGTGCAGAATTTTGCTCTAAGTCCAAAAAATCAGGTTTTTGAGCCACGTATTGGGCTGCACCCTCGGGACCGTTGCAGATATGTGGCTTGATTATTGTAGTTGACGTTGATTTAGTGACTTTGGCAAGTTTGAGTCGTGTCAAGAAGTCAGGTAGGATTCAGTACTAGGCAGTAGTGAAACGTGAGTGGTAGTCTTTGCCGGTTTCTGAGGGTATCCTGGATTTGGTGTGCAGCGCTGTGGAAATGGCTTGCTGTGGAGGTCCCAGCACTGGATGTTGTATCAAAGGTACGACCTCGTAGCACGTGCTAAACCTAAAAAAATTCAAAAATTGACTTGGGTCTGTGGGAGTGTGTGAGAGAACGCCCACTCGTTCCGTTGTGACAGATTCCAGGGCCTCGTTGAGGGGCCCTACCCCATCACCCATGGCTGCTTCTGGACTTGTTCTAGGTTTGAGTCCCGCGCACGAACAGAATGAGCACGAAAATGTGAAAAAATTGTAAAATTTAATGCATTTGTTTGGCTCCTGGGTGGCTCGCACACCATGGCACTATGCCAGAAATTTGAGTTTTCCGGCCTGGAAAGCCTGTCAGTGAGGCGCAAGAACTTGTAAATCATGTCCTGAGGGCCAGCATAGTGGCAGGAGTGTGTGGTCAAAATTTCACTCAAATCCATTGAGAAACACCAAAGTTACGGTCAATTGAATGCCATATGAAATTTATGGGTAGGCTGCCCCCTTGGTAGCAGCCTGGTCGTAAATTTCATATGGCATTCAATTGACCGTAACTTTGGTGTCTCTCAATGGATTTGAGTGAAATTTTCACCACACACTCCTGCCACTATGCTGGCCCTCTGGACATGATTTAAAAGTTCTTGCGCCTCACTGACAGACTTTCCAGGCCGGAAAAAACTCGAAATTCCGGCATAGTGCCACGGTGTGCGAGCCAACCAGGAGCCAAAAAATGATATGCATTAAATTTTACAATTTTTTTATCACATTTTCTTGCCCATTCTGTCCGTGCGCGGTATCCAAACTTAAAGGGGAAGTATACCCAAAAATCAAATTTTCACCAGTTGTAGTCTTCGGGGTGCTGAGTCGAATGGTCTTGGTCCGAGGAAGCTGAGACGCTCCCTTCCTCCTTTATTCCCAATCGAACTCGCGCACTTCCACCGAAACTGGGTGACTGCGCCCTACTAGATAGGGATTTGTATGGAAAAGTCACTAAAAACGCCGTTTCGTTCTTATAAAAGCGCGGATGACCGCGATTGGCCCATATGTTGTAGTCTTTTGGCCGCTGAGTCGACTGGTTTTGGTCCGAAAAGGCTGCGATGCAGCATTCGGCCCTTATACCCAATCGAACACGGTTGAGTAAGCGGTCACGTGCTCATTTACAGCCTGTGCCGTTTATGTCACTCGAGTTGAACCTTTGAACCAGGCAGTCGTAAAAGCCTCTTACGACTCCCTGCTTTGACCCTTTGAGTTGAATCTTGATGTGAAAATTGTACTTTGCAGGCACGATGACCAGGCGACTGGTGTACGCATGAGCACGTGACCGCTCACTCAACCGTGTTCGATTGGGAATAAGGGCCGAACGCTGCATTGCAGCCTTTTCGGACCAAAACCAGTCGACTCAGCGGCCAAAAGACTACAAAATATGGGCCAATCGCGGTCATCCGCGCTTTTATAAGAACGAAACGGCGTTTTAGTGACTTTTTCCATACAAATCCCTATCTAGTAGGGCGCAGTCACCCAGTTTCGGTGGAAGTGCGCGAGTTCGATTGGGAATAAAGGAGGAAGGGAGCGTCTCAGCTTCCTCGGACCAAGACCATTCGAGTGGGCGTTCTCTCACAGACTCCCACAGACCCAAGTCAATTTTGAATGTTTTTAGGTTTAGGGCGTGCTACGAGGTCGTACCTTTGATACAACATCCAGTGCTGGGACCTCCACAGCCAGCCATTTCCACAACGCTGCAAACCAAATCCAGGATACCCTCAAAAATCGGCAAAGACTACCACTCACGTTCCACTACTGCCTAGTACTGAATCCTACCTGACTTCTTGACACGACTCAAACTTACTTGCCAAAGTCACTAAATCAACGTCAACTACAATAATCAAGCCACATATCTGCAACGTCACGAGGGTGCTGGCAAAAGTCCTGCCGCACAGCGGCGGGCTTCTTGTGCAGCCCAATACCTGGCTAAAAAACGCGATTTTTTTTGACTTGGAGCAAAATTCTGCACACTTTCGCGTGTTTCCATGATACAACAAGTTGCGCACGGTCTGGTCACATTCAAAATTAATACGAGTACGAGGTGATTTGTAAAAATTTTACATGGCATATTATTTTACAAATCGAGTAAAATATCACTGTTGAGGACGATTGCATTCTTCCCATGAAGTGTTTTTGTTAGTTCGACAGACAAGTGAGTTGCCATTGTAATGTAGTTTGTAAGCATCAGCAGCGTTTAGCGGAATTGTTTTCTTCCACGGCCTTGTGAGATGTCAATCATGGATCGAAATTCGTGAATTTGTGGTCAATGAGGTAAAATATCCCTCAATGGATGCTTGAAGGACGTCCAAGAGCCAGCGAGCATATTCTACGGCAGGTGGAAACCCTAGGCTGGTCACGGATGCCAGCATTGAGTCTGTCACACCGTCAAAGTAGCAGGGCTGAAGAAGAGATTAGCCAAAAAGGTGAAGGTCAGAAACTGCAATTTTGACAAAAGGTGTCTTTCACTCACCTATCATGAAAGGTGATTCGAATCCAAGTCCGAAGCTGCTGATGCTTATGGCATACAGGTTAAGAATTAGCTGTTCAGTAGAGCTGCGTATGAAACTCAGCTTGCTACCTCAGAAGTGCTGGTAGAGATTCACGATGGCAAAGTGCAAATTCAGGAAATGCGGCATGAATGTATGTTGGGTGTTGACGGCGGAGCACCCATTGAGGGTGGTCTGCAGTCTTTTTCCAACACAGAAGTATTATGAATCAGGTGAAGGAGTCACTGCACTTGTCTTGGAGAGTATGGAAGCCCCAACATTGTCAGTATGTGCTGGTTAAATGCACTGTGGCCCAGATGCACGAAGGCACCCTGTCGTGGGACGGCCGGCGCGCATCATGGATGGTATTTTGCTTAGTGTGGTTATTTCACGTAAGAGGATGCACTGCAAGTTGAAAGAAATGGAGCAGCAAGATAAGGTCTGCGTTCTCATGCTCTACAATGCCGGCAGGCGGTCAAAGATACCCTACCGTTTGGAACCGCAGTTGACGACGTACAGAAACCAATACGTAGGGCAACCTGCAAAACCAGTCTGCTTTCTCTGCATGTGACTTGCTTCAGATGTATCTTGATTTCCCATTGCAAGCTTATTGACACATTCAGGTCATATTTGTTGATGTTAGACCCTATTTTACTGACTTGTAAAATTTTGTACACACTTTTTCTGGGTGAAAACATGCATGCAAAGCAAACCCACACTGTGTCTCTCATGTTTGTGGTGTTCGATCAAGAAGTCCATAAGTGGATAGAGGACATACATAGTGACAGAATGAGACCATGCACACTTCAAAACTCGCCAGGGCAACGGAATGATAGCCTTTTTTACTTTCATGTAAAATTATTACAAATCACCTCGTACAGTGCTGCCAAAAAATGACAGGGTGCAACAAAAAAATCTTTCCTTGCAAGGGCACATTTCGGCCATAACTCTTGAACGGCTGGTCAGATCGAGACAACATTTTCAGAGATTTTGCAGCTGTTCATGCTCTTTCAACTGATGTAGCACTCGATATGAATTTACAAATTCGATTTTTCAGGGATTTTACGACCAGGCTGCCCCCCTTTACGCATGCACCATGCAAACACACACACACACACACACACACACACACACAGCTCTGCCATGCGGCTGATGTTGATGCGATTGATGTTATTACAAACTACAATCTACATGTATGCAATGAGATATAGCGATGCATACATGTATGACTATTACTGCAAATCATTTACGAGACAATTACTGTGCGCAGATACACGTATTGCTGCAAATCATTTACGAGACAATTATTTTAATTATTATACGCAGATGCATGTGTTTATACCGTGAAGATACTATACATTGTACATCATTGAAGTATGTTTGTTTACGATCGCTTGCATTTGCAAGCATACATGAAATAATTATCGATTTTTGTACTACAGATATTATACGGTTTGGTTGTTGTGGTGCATGTGAGTGTTTGCATGCAGTGCATGATGCATGAGTAATGGCAGCACACACACACACACACACACACACACACACACACACACACACACACACACACACACACACCACACACCACACACACTCACGGAGTTCTAAGGATGTCCCGGTGCCACTAGTATGTCCACTTGTTCAGAATTTTGAACACCGTACTCTCTGTACTCTCTCCTCCGACGTATTGTGACCCTCGTGGACCCATCGCAAAACCTCTGCCTTCTCGTCGTCTTTACTCTTACCAAAACCATTCGCACCCCGTCCCGTGTCATGAAATCATCCGTGTATCGATACTCCACCGTTGTTTCTACTTTGCTGATGCGAGCATCCATTCTAAACAAACACACATGCATATGCAGCATTGCGGTTAGCCTTGGTGGGTTTATTACAGTGTATACACCATTGCAGCGATCGCGCGAGACTCTTACCTGCTTGTTGATATCGCTGTTGTTTGTGCTGCTGCTGCTGCTGTCGTCTTCGCTCTTTCTCTGCTGGCTCGTTCTCATCCAAATCAACAGCAACAGTAACACAGTGGTGTAGAGCCTACTACATGTAGTACTAGACTAGAGGCATTTTGTTCCATCTCCTGCACTGTGCATCAGTGAGCTGTCAGACGTATGCCTTGCCATACATGTGCAATGTAAATTAATTCACCCACACGCACACGTGAGCTGCAGCGTGGTTGTGCTAGGCACATTGTACTACTACTACTAGTACTACTACTACTAGTCAGTGCTAGGTGTTCTGGGCAGGAGCACGTGCAGAAAGATTGAATGCACAAGTCATCATGTCATCTGTCGCGCGTGTAGCTCTGCCAATACGGCAATGTCTCCATTCTCAACATCACTCTAAACAAGTTATCTAACACTGGTTTTTAACCAGTGTTAGCTTACATGTATATCATAAGTAATTTAGTTATATAGGACTTACATTGGTACTGTTAGATTGACAGTATGAAACAAGGTGGAGGACACTGTGTTCGGAAACAGTGACCTTACTACAACCTTCCGCGGTTGGCAGAGCCCCGGTCCCTGCGGACCATTTGAACCATATACATGTACATGTATGTGTTGAACCCGGTTCTGACCCTCATTATGCTAGGGGGGTTGGGGGGGGGGGGGTGGGGGGTTGGAGACTACTCCTTGCGTCCATCGTGTATTCTTTGATCGCTCCTGGATGTCATCCTGGTAGTGACAGTCAATTTTTTCTTCAGACTTTCCCCGTTTGTCTCTTTCCCTCAAACCAGTTAATAATAGTACTACAGTAATATTACACATTACTGGAGGCAAAGAGAAACAAATGTGGATGAAGAATTAGCAGTTATTAGAACACGAGCTTCATGTTGGCCTTGAAATCATTAAATTTTAGCGTACAAGACGATTTTTACTGATAGAGGCAGGGCCAGCCAGAGAGAATAGGCAGCGAAAAACGGAGATCTGGTATAAGCTGATGTTCGGGCTTTAGGCAAAGTGCAGGGATTGCGCGTAGGACAAGTGGGCAGAAACCAGTTATATTTACGCAAGTGTGGCGGGGCTTTGTCAAGACGAATAGAATGAACAACAATACACACTTTTCGATCCGCTTGACTAGAGATGGGGAAGGTGTTAAACATATCATACAGCTCGGCAGAAGGAAAGTATGATGGTTTGCGGAAAAGGACTTTCAGTATCCTCTTATTGTGGACTTCCAGGGTACTCATTAACGATTTACTTAGTAGGGATGACCAGGCGGTTGAGCAATAGAGAAAAATGGGGAGAATATAGCAATGATAAAAAAGGCGAATGCATTCAAGCGGTAGGTGGGAGCAGTGAGACACGAGGTAGCCAACAGCTTTACTGACTTTGCTACAGATATAGTCGACATGTCAGCTAAATGATAAGTCTGAGTCAATGACCAAACCAAGATGCTTGTGTTGCTTTACCACTGTGAGGTCTGTGAGGGATCCGGGAAGAGTGAATGCATAGGTCCGGGCTCTGAGTTCGGCAGGAATAATATCTCAGTCTTGGCGATATTAGGTCTTAGTCTCCGTGAATCATGATTGTAGTCATCCACTGATGGACTTCGTTGATACCGCGCTGGAGACTGTCTCGCAGCCTGTCTAGACACTCATTGAACCGGAGCAGTGCAGTATCGTCAGCAAATAAGGACACACCGTCGTCCTGGTGTGGCGCTGTGTCAATGAGAAAGCCAGCAATGTCCTCCAGGACCTATTCTCACCATCAGCTGGCAGCACCACCCGGCACCAGGTTTCCAGGGGCCTCACTGTCCCCTCGGCACAGTCAGAAGCCGGCAGATCTCGCCTGGCCTTTCAGGCAGCCTTGGCCTGGAACGCTCTCCCAAGGAGTGTAAGGGAGATCAAGGCTGCCCAGCAATTTAAGCTTGCCTCCATCCCCTACACCTTGCAATGAATGCTCTGTCTGACTTTTCTCGTCCACACACCACGTCATTTACTCTTCTCTGCGTGCTTGTGCGCTTATGAACTCTTTGTGTTCCCTCTGTTGACGCTTCAAAATCGCTCTATTGACACTGCAAAATCGCTCTGTTGACGCTGCAAAATTGCTTATCATCTCCCTCCCTCCCTCCCCCCCCCTCTCTCTCTCTCTCTCCCCGTAGCTCTCTCCCTTTTGAAATTCGCTTCCATAAAATTGGGCACCATTGCCCGTTTGGCCTTGCGAAGCAAAATAAAAATCAACAACAACAACAACCTTCAACATGACTGGGAAGATCATTAAAATACACTAGGAAAAGGAGAGGCCCTAGGATGGATCCCTGGGGCACTCCGGACAGAACAGGTGAAGCATCTAAGAGAAGTCCACCTACAAAGACAACTTGCGTTCTGCCGGATAGGTAGTCTGTAATCCACTCCAGCGCTGCGCCACACACGCCGAAAACTTTGGAAAGTTTAGCAAGTAATGCATGGTGCCACACGGTGTCGAAAGCTTTCTCGAGGTCGAAAAGCACATGGCAACTTTCCGCCCCATATGACGATGGTCGGCAATGTTTTGGATCAGCTTGGTGAGCTGTAGAGCGGTCGAGCCACCACGACGAAACCCAGATTGCGCGGGATCCAGAGCAGGAGAAATATGATTACATAATTGATTGAAGAAGAGCCGTTCGCAAAGTTTGGCAATACAGGACAGGAGTGAAATTGGGCGATAGTTACTAGCTTGGGACTTGCTGCCTTTGCACTTGTAAATAGGCACAATTTTAGCCAGTTTCCAGTCGGTAGGGAACTTGCCTGTGGTAAAGGAGAGGTTAAATAGGCGGTTAAGTGGAAAAGAAATCACAGGAGCTAGCTTCTTTATTATATTGTTCGTGATACCGTCTAGCCCTGGCGCTTTCCCAGATTTGAGGTTTGAGATTGCTTTACGAACATCTGCTGTAGTGGTATGAACGCGGGTGAATTGGCGAGTAAGACGAGTGTCATATTGGAGAGGGGGTATTACTAAACGTGGGTCATCAGGCACCGCGACAGAGGTAAACTGCTTGTTGAGGATGGTTGCTTTTTGGAAGCAGTCAGGCACCAGCAGCCCATCAGGGCTTGCAATGTCAGGGATGCCAGGTTTTACTTTGTGTGATCGCTGGCTGCGGACAAACTGGTGAAGCGTAGTGCTGCCTGAGGTATAGGAAGTATTGTTTTGATTGAACGAATGTACTGTCTTGCTCCCCCAACCGGGAGCATGGCGTCCATTGACTTCGGAATTTTGGATAGTGAAGGCTTGGAGTCACTGGCAAAGGCCAATAACGTCAAATGGGCCGGCCTGAGCCGAGTGCAATTGGTAGGCGCCCTGAGGGGAAAGTTGCAACCACTGGACGATCAGATCGACACACACAGGGTCACAAAGCAGGCAGGAGGATGTGAATGTACCAGTACTGATGCTACTGCGCTAACGAAGATGATGGTTGACCTGATGGAGACGGTCCGAAACCTGGTAGCAGAAGTTTCCGACCTACGAAAAATCTCTCTAGAAAAGGAGAAAGGAAAAGATGCCGCCATTGTTGTTGTTGTTGTTGTTGTGTTTATTTTAATTCGCAAACCAAACGGGCAGATCTGCCCAATGAAAAGGTGGCGAATGCAGATAGAAAGCAGTAATAAATGAAATTGGGGACTGATGTAATTAGGATAGAGGTGGAGAAAAACTAAGCCAGCTGATCATCAAACAGGACGTCTGGTACTCTAGGTACTAAGGCCAGTAAGTGTGTGCGGGATCATGCTGGCGCGGAACTGGCGGAGCGTGGAGATGGCACGTATATCGCTGGGTAATGTGTTCCACAGCTGGGCGCCCCGGAACGCGAGGCAACCCTTGCCGAACCTGGTGGAAACTGGCGGTTGGCGCAGACCCATGGTGGAGTGCAACCTAGTTGGGCCAGCTGCCGAAGGAACTAGGAGAGGAGGGCTTGCAGTTCAGAACTTGCCCATTGCAGAACTCAGGGAGGAGCTTCGCGCCCTGACACAACACCACCAGCCCATCGATGTCTCTAATCGCGCCCTCGACAGCCTCCAGGATGAGTACTCGTACCGAACAGCTACAAACATTCCCGCCACGGGTGTACCAGTACCCGCATCTGCACCAACAGGGCTTGAATCCGCAGCTCCGGGCGAGACGTACGCTAGTCGTACCCTCTCTGCACCACGAACAAGCAACGCCAGTCGTACTACTGACAAGCCTGTCAGTACCAAGTACGACTGGTCGATCGTACGTGAAGCCGCCAACCGCCAAAGGAAGCCCGCAGATCTGCGTGGAGGTAAGAAAATAGCACGCAGAGTTGTATTCGTTGGGGGCATCAATATCAACTGCAGTGCTGATGATCTTGTTGCGTACTGTAGAAAGAAGAATGTGGAAGTTACTGGCTGTAGACTGATCCCCTCCAGAACAGTGTACGGCACGTTGTACCCACATCTGACAGTTGCTGAGCATGACGAAAGAAATGTTCTGGAAAACGAGTTCTGGCCCGAGCATGTAACAGCACGAGAATGGAAGTTCAAGAACTCACCCCTCCCCAAGAAATCATAAACTGTGATGTTGAATCCACACGCACCCATCTGTTTTCCCACATCACCACACGCTTTTACTCTTAACCCAAATGCAGCCCCGTTCTCTCCCGGCCGACAATCGCAAGTGAGCGCACTGAACCCTCTTGCTCCACCATTCCAACCGCCCCCTTTGACTTTCAACTTTTCACCTTGTATTCCTGATATGAAGTCTCCGTCGAGTATCAGGATCTGCACAGTTAACGCATGCAGCTGGCTGAAGCGGGCTGATGAGATTAAAAGCTTATTCTGCACATCTCAACTAGATATCTTGGGCATAACTGAAACCTGGTTGACTCCTGATATCACAAGTTCAATATTAACACCGTCAGCTGAATACAAAATTATCCGGCATGACCGTCACAACAATACCGTGCGACGTGGAGGTGGAGTGGCATTCCTCCTCCACCCTTCCATTTCCCATGCTACCAAACATCGTCCAGATCTTCAGCCTGCTGATCCAACCATTGAAATTGTGTGCATAGAACTAGAGCATCGCCCCAACTCCACGTTTGTGTTCTGTTGTTACCGTCCTCCTTGGCACAGGCCCGTAGCAGCCCCATTTTGGTTGGTCCGGCAAGATCCGACTTGATGCTCCCCCCCCCCCCCCACACACACACACACATACTCACACATATGCCGGTACATGTACATGATAATTATACATTGTACATGTACATGTACATGCATGTAATCGTGACCATGCAGAGTGACATAGGGCGAGAAAAGGAAGAAGGACGTTCTGCATGAGTCAGGAAAAAGGGCATCAGCATGTTGTGTCCGTCCAAACAGAACATGTTGAAGCCTGTGAAGGCATAGCAACAGTATCTAAATGCATGTGATAAAAGAACCAAAATGTACCTTTGGAGGAGGAAAAAGCGTATGGCAATGGAATATCTTCGGTACAAACCCTATCTAGAAAGAATTGGAGGAAGAAAAGAATCCGAACACGTTTCAGGAAGTACAGTGTAGAAACACTCACGGGCATGACTGTCCTCATGACCTTCAGCAGGGTCATACTCCTGATGACATGTACAAAGTAGGTCTACTACCGGCACTACTATGTAATACCTCTATACTACTTATTGCACACACCATCATCATGGGTGGACATCCTGAGCTGCTCACATGGGTGAGCTCCCCTTTTTTTTTTTTTTTTTTTTTTTTTTGGCCGAATATTGGTCCGGCAGCTGCCGGACCTGCCGGACCGCCTGCTACGGCCCTGTGGCAGCCACCTGATCAGTTCTGCAGCGCACTCCGGACCTGCATTCAATCAATATCTTGTCCTCAAGCTTCCATATTTGTCATTGGCGACTTTAACGCTCGCCTCTCGAAATGGCTAGCATCCGATCCTGATACACCTGCTGGTACATGCATGTATGACACCCTGGATGATCTGGGCTTATCGCAACTTGTGGATCAACAGCCTACCCGCTACTCCGCAAGTGGTAAGAGTTCATCACTACTCGACCTAGTTATCACTAATGCTCCAATAGCAGTCTCCCATCTCACCATCCTCCCACCGGTATCTGATCACTGTCCTGTAGTTTTCGATGTCGTCCACAACCGATCAGCAGGCTCCACAGCCCAAATATCTTCTGCACAAAACACCTGGCTCGACTTTGCCCACACGGACTGGCAAGCATTTAACAACCACGTGTGGCAACTACCCTTGCTAGATGCCGTCCAAAATGCGCAAACAGTTGATGAGGCCTGGTCATTGTGGCGCACAGCGCTGGAAGACTCTGTATCGTTGTTTGTTCCCGTTGTCCGGAGAAGCACATTTCCATCGAACAAGCCTTGGTACTCTGCTGTTCACCATCGTCAGAGGCGGCTTCGGGATCGCCTCTTCGCCAAGGCCAAACGTCTCGGATCTACAGATAGTTGGATAGCGTATAGACTCTCACGTAACTGTCTTACTTCCTTGCTCCGGAAGGCGAAACGCCATTATCACGAGAGGATGGCGAGAGACATGGCTCAGCATCATGGAACCCGTACATGGTGGCGCAAAGCAAAGATCCTTTGTAATGTGAATCGCCCGTCTTCGGTTATCCCTGACCTCTACCATGACAACCAAGCCTACCCAGCCACGAGTAATACGGAAAAGACGAATCTCCTAGCCAAAGTGTTTGCGAGCTACAGCCAGGCGCCACTGCTAACACCTGACCTGCACTCAGCTGGTATTTTAACACCCACGTCCACTGTGAAGTTCTCCATACAACCATTCTCTGTGCAGTCCGTATTTGACACGCTATCCAGACTTCCCATTCAACGTAAAACCGCTGGACTGCTGAACAATCGCATCCTCCGTGAAACAGCTGAGGTCACGTCACAGTCTCTTTCCGCCCTTTTCAACCGCTGCTTGCTGTCCAGTACTCAGCCCAGGGAGTGGAAATCTGCCGTTGTTGTACCTGTGTTCAAGGGAAAAGGTAATCCTTCTCACCCAGTCAATTACCGTCCTATATCGCTGTTAAATGCAGTTGCCAAATTGTATGAGTCTATGATTAGCCGTCAGTTTTACTCGTTTGTTGAGAGCCATAAAATTATCAGTTCCAGCCAGTTTGGCTTTTATTTATTTATTTATTATTATTATTTATTCTTCTTTTACTAGGGAATTCCCAACAGGCGTCAGCGCCTTTTTACCTTTTGTCGAAAGAGGTCAACAGTTGACCAATTGGTACAGCTTACCTCAATTGTTTCGCGTGCATTTGACTCTAAGTCTTCTTGTGACCAGCTGTTCCTTGATTTTTCTAAGGCCTTTGACAGAGTTAGTCATCATTTAGTTATTCAATCTGTTTCAGGTTGGTGTTCTCTTTCTGCCTGTTCTTGGGTGAAGGACTTCATCAGTGATCGTAGTATTTGCGTTCGCATTGGCCAAACTCTTTCTGACCCTTTGCCCATCACCGCTGGCGTACCCCAAGGTTCCCATCTCGGCCCGCTTCTTTTTAACCTGTGCATCAACTCCTTTCCTGATGCCCCTGCTTCTAGTACCCTATCCCTTTTTGCTGATGACTCTAATTTAATTCTTGTTTCTCCAGCAAACACCTCACTTCCTATCCATCATGCATTGCTCCAGACTGACATTGATAAGTGTTGTCAATGGTCATCAGCTACTGCCATGACGTTTAACACCAGTAAATGCGTCCACCTACCCTTTCAAAAATATGCATTAGCCCCCGGCCCGTCATCCCCCTTGACAATGAACGGTGTGCCTATTCAGAAAGGTGATAGCCACTGTCATCTCGGCGTGACTATCACTCCTTCACTAAATTTTTCTGACCATATAAAATCTATCACCCATAAGTTTCGCAGTCGTGTTTTTCTGTTGCGCCATATGGCCCATTTCCTTTCTGCTTCAACCGTGAATTTGCTCTACAAGTGTTACGTACGACCACTGTTAGAATACGCAGTCCCTGTCTGGTCATTCGCCGTATCCCATTCAGATTCGCTTACGTTAGACCGACTGCAAGCCGTTGCTGCTCGTTCATATCTGCTTTGTAAGACCCGGCACCCTCCTGAGTGGGAAACCCCGAAGCAGATTCTTAATCGTACTTGTGACTGGTCATCCCTGAAGTGGCGTCGTCAGATTCTGTCCTTGCTGTATTTTCATCATGTCTTTTACCAGTTTCCGTCTTTGCTAATTCGTTTCAAATTCAATGTATCCCTTAGTTGTCGTCACCCGTCCTCTATAGTTTTACCTCGTTCTGGCGCCCATTTCCTTAAATCCCCTCTCTTCAGTTTATCTGTGGAATGGAACAAACTTCCAGAACACATCCGCTGCGTTCAGTCCTCTGTCAATTTTCGCATTGCTCTAAAGGCTCATTACTCTCAGCATAGATATTCTCTGACTGGAATTCCGAACTTTTCCGTTTGAGAATTTTTTTTCCTTGAAATTAATCCTTGCTGGGTTTTTTCATCTAAATGTCCCGCTATTATCTGCAGAGGTGATTTCTTCCCTCGTCGATTTCTTTCCTGCTTTTATACCTCGATATTTAGGTACTTGTTTCCCTTCTTCCCATGCTTCATCTTCCACTCTCCTCTCCCCATTTCCCCATTTTTCTTGCGATATTTATGTGGGAGACTTCCGTGATAAGCATCCATTTGCTTTTGGAGAATCCTTTTAAATAAATACAATACACTACAATACAATACAATACTGGATACATGTACATGTATACGGTAGGTGTGATTTATGCACTATCGGTCCGTAATTTTTTAATCAATTTTCTCGCCATGTTGCCATGAACATAAAAATCATGTACATGTAGATGATGTACTAGTATTTTTGTAGATCCAGCATTGCCCGTGGACCAAACTAAAAACAGTAAACGACGGATTCAGTGATCGACTTTATCACTGCTCAGCTACACTAGCACAAGCGAAGTGTCGTAGAAGTGCAGTAGCGATCCACCATGTTCACTAGCGAAGAGCAATACACTGTACCAGTAATATTATTTTTTCCTTTGCCGGTCAGCGTCTTGAAACGACCGTTTGGCTTCCATAACTAAACCTTCCAATAGTGGCGCAAAGGCTTCGGTGCAACGATCCATCGTAACAGGAGATCTACCCGGGTGAGTTACATGTACAGGTGTAGTTGATGATCGCTGAGTTTCAAATACTAGTACCGGAGAGCTGAGCCTCGACTTCACATACCAATCCGCAAATCTCGCCAGCGGGACGGCGGTAGTGGCTGTACGAGTGGACTGAAGCAGCTGGCGTCACTTAGCTAGCGCCAGGCCAGCGCAACACAACAAGACTCGAGTCAAGAGCGTGCATGGTGAGTGCCGACTGATTTTTTTTTTAAATTTATTACTATTGCCAGTATTGGTCTTGTCCGCCTGCATATGCGCACATAGTCATTGCACTGACTCTTGCGTGTAAATCTACTCTAGCCCTAGACTACAGTCCATTTCAAAACTATAGACGCGTAGTGTTTTGCAAAATTCGATGGGATTTATTTAAAATATTTTAGTTTTTCTCCAGATTCCGTCTCTGCATCGCTTCACAAATCTGGCTATATACTTTGTTTTCGCTACAATTGAAGTTTATTTTTAGGCCAGGTTTTCCGGTTTTACATGTAATTCCTGTTTTGAAGGGTTTGACCAGTTTGTTTCGGATTTTTCCTGCTGAGACAGTGCTGCGCCCAGACCATCGCGGGTGCATTTTTGTACGGGTCCTGGTAGCCTCGTGGTTTCGATCCGTGATTTCCAGTACAAGTGTGGAGCATTCGAATCCCATCACGCCTCCTGCCTTTTTTTCTCTTCTTTTCTGCATGTTTTGGATCTTGGTGGGTGAAATACAGTAGGGATGATAATTATATTTTCTCTTTTTGATATGATTTGAGCCTCCCTGTTCTCTTCGCCTGACACAACGAGTGACAGTGGTTTCACTCACGCCAGTTGCAAGGTGAGTTCGACGACGAGGATTTCGGATACTCAAGCTTCGATCAAAATCCAGCTCTTGTTCGAAGAAACAATGAACACGACTAATCATATCTTTCTCGGCATCACTGAGATTCTTACGGGCCTTGGAAGCCATTACAGTCAGGCACTCAGAAAATGCAAACAAGAAGAAGATTCATTTGAGACTTTCATTTCTTTTGAGACTTTCCTCACACCTTTTCATTTGCGACTTTGCGTGTTTTGCATCTTTTGTATTTCCCGCGGCGACGAAGAAAAACCTGAAAAACACATCTGAAAACCAGAAAACACTCAGGCAAAACTCACGGCTGTCGTGCGCTACAGTACGTATGACTCATACGTATGAGTTCACGTGTCTATAGTTTTGAAATGGACTGTAATAGTAGTAATACCATGAATACTAGTATTAGCTCTGTGTACATGGTGTAGATGGATAGACCAATGACGTGTGTATGATATTGGCATTGATACTAATTTGATACTGTATATCACCTTATTTTCGGTGTTGTAAAATTTCGGTAAAAGCCAGCCCCTGACCTTTCGGTGTAAGGATAAATTCGGTATGCATGGCACCAAAAAAAAAAAAAAAAAAAACGGCTCTTGCACTACCGGTAATATCTCCGGCTAGGCTCCACATAATATTTTGTTACAGTATGTACTAGTATACCGGTATGTACATGTACATGTACATGTACTATACCAGTATACAAGTTGATTTTTTTTAATTTGACAATGATTTTCATGATTTTTACATATTTTTGGTATTTCGGAAAATTTAGGTGTAATGTTAAATTAGGTGATCTAGGACCAGTACCGAAGTTACCGAAATTTAAATTACACCGAAATAAAGGTGTTATACAGTAGTCCTTACTTACTTACAAGTAGGTTTCTAAGACAAGTTATTTCTCCTAGTCATACTCATAGGACCAGATGCCTAGGCTTGGGAATGATACATTTACATGTACATGTATGTCTGAGTTCAAGTACATGGCGTACTTGAAACAGTGCAGGATCCCTGCTCACAGAAAGGAAAGCTTAGAGTAACCATGGTAACCACTAGCAACAAATACATGACATCTGATTTGAAAGGTGATTGTCTGCACAAGCAGATCAATGTGATGGCAGATCATAGCATAAACAAGTTGATCTGAAGACACTGTGCGGGGTTGCACCTCTATTGGGGCAAACAAGTCACTATGGCAACGAATCGGCGGGGCGCATTCGGCCATAAGTAATAGTTGAGTGGCGTGTGCTGGAAGAATACTGAATGGTATTGATGGAGAACAAAAGCTGCAGTACAAGTGACATCATGGCAAGAAGGGCGAGATTGTAAATGGTTCCACTGAACATAGAAAGTAGGTAAAGAGGTGTGGCACAGATCCACATTGAGATAATTTATTGCTAAAATGTCTTGTTCTGGGTCTGCTATGCTAGCTAATTATTATTGAAAGCTGAATAATAACCTATCTCCAAGTAACAGTTTGGCCGAACTTGGAGATAGGTTATTTTTCAGCTTTCAGCAGCCGTATGCGTGGGAGTTCTTTAGAGAAATGCGGCTCTTTTTCTTGCTGCACGTGCCTATGCTACATGCCCTATTTGGGATTTGTGGCGATGTTTCGAAAAGGGGTTACAGCTGGTCTGTACCCCATCTACAAAAATCAAAAGAAAAGCCTTTCTCTCTTTCTCACTCGGAAAGAATGCCTCGGCTTGGCAGCTCCAGAAGGCCGGCCGCTGGGCTAACATTTACTTGTTGCTGTCAGGTTCGGTCTCATTTCCTCTGTGCTGCGCTGATGAGTTCACGAAGAACGAAACAGCATGCTGTCCGCAGATTGAGAATTGTTTACTTCCAAGTACATGTACCTGTACGATTTGCGTCTAGCGTTGAGTATTGATTGGTACATGGTGTGACAGTTTTCACCTTTGTGTTAGTTCTCACCTTATACATGTTACTATCTCACGCTATTGCGCGCGCATCTTCTATCATATAAACTCATTTGTTCATTGAAAGATCATTCTTCACTATCAGTTCATCTTTTTACTTGTAAGTAACCCCACACTGATAGCACCAGACCCACCTACGGCAAGCTACCACACCATTGCTCATATCAACATATGTAGTCTTCGCCATAAAGTACACCACATCCATCGCCTCTTGTATGCTCATAAAATTCACATCTTATCTATTAACGAAACTCATCTTGATAGCAGTATACCCGACTCCAGCGTGCATATTCCAGGCTATAATCTGTACCGCAGAGACCAAGATTTACATGGTGGTGGAGTTTGCCTTTACGTCCATTCTGACATTCACTCAGTGAGAGTACCAGTGGCTGACTCAGGAGTGGAGTGCCTGTTTGTCCGTGTACGTATTAGCGCTACACCAAAGGCCACGGAATTGGTTGCGTGCAGTGAGTACCGTTCACCCAGTACTGCTGTTAATTTTTGGTATATGTACAGCCAGCATCTTGACGCCGTAACCCGCAGCGACTGTAGACTTATTGCGCTTGGAGATTTCAACACTGATGTGCTTCACCCCACACCCACTAGTAACCATAATTATAAGCACCTGCTCAACTTGTGTGCAGAGTTTCACCTACACAATGTTGTGACCACGCCAACTCGACTGGCCAAGACATGCCTCACTGCACCACATCGTGACACAACTGCGGTATGTGTCGATGGTATCAGTGACCATGACCTTGTCCTCAACCAGTTCGCATACACGGTGCCACTGCATGCTAAGTCAGCCTCTCCAATCTACAAGGTTATCAGGAAGCCTCGTGTCCACGAGGTAGACCAGGATACCTTGCGAGTAGACCTGGAAGGGCAACTGCTGTCTTCCCACTGTGCAACTGATGTCAAGGAGATGGCAAATAGTCTATCAACCGCACTGACCACAACCTATGATAAACTCTGCCCCATACGCCGTGTTCGCCTGCCGTCCTGCACGAAGCCCAAGCCTCAACCCTGGTTAACCCCTCACCTGCGATACCTTCTGCAGCAGCGCAAGCATTTCCACAGAAAGGTCCGGTTACATCCGTTTTGGTCTATCGCTGCTTGTCATCAATTGCTAGCCCCCTCCTTCAGTCACTGTTTCTCCCGCGTTCAGTTGACCCGCACACAAATGCTCGTACTCGTGGCCAGGATACAGCTGCCTTAGTATTACCTACTGTACATATTGAGTATGGACTGCGCTCAGTTTCTTTTCTGGCGGCAGGCCGGTGGAACACTCTTCCTCCAAACTGTCGTCAGGCACAATCTGCTGGTACTTTTGCTCACCTCACAAAGATTCACCTAGGGTTCCCTGTAACAAGGCCATGCCTGTTGGGACTCCCCTAGTCAAATAATAAATACTACTACTACTAGTACTAACTGGTTTTGAGGGAAAGAGACAAACGGGAAACGTCTGAAGAAAAAATTACTAGTACTACTACTACATCCCTCGGATCAACAGCTAATGCAACAGTATCGAGTCGTGAGAAGGGCAGGGACACTCCTCAACAGGCGCCTGCAGTCATAGTACCTCAAGCAGCAATTTAGAAATATGAAGCGTGATCCCCGTGGACAGTGGTCCCTCCTAAACAAGTTATCTGGCCGAGCCATTGTGAAGTCTACTCCCGCCGCACCACTTCCAGAACTCACAGATACGTTTGCACAGATACGTTTGCAGCAGTTGTTCATGACCCAACCCGGCCACAACCACTGCGGATACCTGCTTCGACAGATGCTATCACAACGAGCATCCTGACTGATTTCACCTTAGTAAATGCGGAGACAGTTATGGACATACTGACCAATCTTAACTCCTACAAGTCTGCTGGTTCGGATGGCATTCCTCCATGCATGTTTAATGATAGCTTGCATGCCGTCCTACCGGTAGGACCCAAGAAATCGCGCTGCAAAAGTGCTTTTGGCTGAGAAATTTCTTGAAACAATTGTTGAGATGAGGTCTTTGTCAGGCAAAGTAATGGCGCAAAATGCAAGACTATGTCCAGTGCATTGCATACGCGCAATTTTATCAATTGTCAAAATGGCTGCACATACTCCTGTCGGAGCGCTAGCAACTCTGTCCAAAGTGAATTTTGACCATGGCACATCAATCGTGGTGAGGTACTAATGTTTTTATTAGTCTACCAAGGCAGTGGAGTGCATAATTCCATACACCGTTTCCATGGTTACCATTTGCTGTTACCATGGAATTTTGTACTATGCCTTGTGCGATCACGTCTAAAATTTGTGGACTCCTTCATTAGCCCCTGAGCAACAGTTTAGGGTCATGTTTTAGGTCAACGTTAGAACAGAGGCCATGCAGCATGTCTGTGTATGATGGTCCTACCGGTAGGTCCTACCGGTAGGACCGAGGTCTATGCAAGCTATCATTAAGTCACCACGTGGAACTCCCTGCCTACCGAGATTAGGATATCTGAAACCCGTGGTGTATTTAGCCGGCACGTTAAGTCCTATTTCCACAGGTATAGATTCCATCCTTGAGGTTTTCTCACTTCCTGATTACCCCCCTTCTTTACCAGTACCCTTTTTGCTTGCTTCTACTCAGACTTCTTATTTAACCTCTTCACATTAATCTTTTTTTATCTTAATATTTTCTTCCTTTTAAGAATTGCACCCTATTGTACACGCATTGTACACGTATATTTATTCTCGGAGACCCCCGTGATTTAGGCTTCGGCCTTTGGGGAATCCCTCAAATAATAATAATAATAATAACAAAAAGAACGAAACAGCATGCTGTCCGCAGATTGAGTATTTCGCTCCTGCTCTTGTAGCAGTTGAGCACTCTTGCGAGGGGTAGTGCCTTTGCTGTTTGCGTTATGCAGAGCTCACTGACTTGTCAGTTTGAGCACTCTGGCAAGGTACATTCGGGCCTGATTGGAAATTTTTATTTTCATTGCTATCAGGTTCGGCCTCATTTTCTCTGTGCTGCGCTGATGAGTTCAAAAAGAACGAAACAGCATGCTGTCCGCAGATTGAGTATTTCGCTCCTGCTCTTGTAGCAGTTGAGCACTCTTGCGTGGGGTAGTGCCTTTGCTGTTTGCGTTATGCAGAGCTCACTGACTTGTCAGTTTGAGCACTCTGGCAAGGTACATTCGGGCCTGATTGGAAATTTTTATTTTCATTGCTATCAGGTTCGGCCTCATTTTCTCTGTGCTGCGCTGATGAGTTCAAAAAGAACGAAACAGCATGCTGTCCGCAGATTGAGTAATAATAATAATACAGTCAAATCTGCCGTTAACGACCTCTGCTGTAGGCGACCATCTACCGTTAGCGACCGATTTTCCGTGCACCGACGGTTTCACATACAAACTGATCTGTCCAGAGCGACCATCTGCTGTGCGCGACCAGCGACCGCGATTTCATGCACGGTGGCTGCATTCAAATCTGCTGTAAGCGACCGCGACCCAGGTTCAGTAAGGTGCGAAACTGTACTTGCCAGTGCATTGTCAACTGCAAAGTGTGAAAATGCGCTGTCTTGCAAGTGCGATCGACTGGCGCCTGGCCTGTACTGAGGCTGTGATGTAGCTCTCAAGTCCAGGCAGTGTCGATCTACTGCCGTGTCGCATACGCGTACTATACGGGTATGGTCGTCGTTGAATATCCAATAAAATGATATTAAAAATCACATTATTCTCGTCGATTTGAGTACATGGAAGCATATACCTGGTATGCCGGATTTACCATACATCTGCCGTAAGAGACCATCTGCCGTAAGCGACCGCTTTTTCTTGCACCAAGGGGCGGTCGCTTACAACAGATTTGACTGTAATAAAGTCATGTAAGGCGTCTATTGCAGCCCCGCTAGCGTCAATTATCAACCAGTCTCTCCTCTCGGGTGTGTTTCCTACAGCGTACAAGCACGCACATGTGTGTCCTCTATTCAAATCCGGAGACAAACTGTCAGCTACAAACTACCGTCCCATATCTCTGTTGCCACTTGCCTCCAAAGGTATTGGAGAAAATCGTTCATCGACAGGTTGTGGAGTTCTTTAGTTCTTTAGTGGCCACAATGAACTTTCTGCCCTTCCACCGGAACAGTTCGCATATCGCTCCAACCACAGCTGTGAGGATGCCCTTTCTCTCTGCATTGATAGATGGAACCGAGCATTGGACGATGGTCAACGATGCGCAATAGTGTTTTGCAGACATGAGTAAGGCATTTGACCGCGTTCAACATCAGCAGTTAGTCCATGAGCTGGCTAATGTTGGGTTACGGGGCACTGTATTGCAGTGGTTTGCAGATTATCTGTCATGCCGCAGTCAACAAATCATAGTCAATGGCGAGCATGGTGAGACTGTGCCTTGTACAAGGGTCGGTTCTGGGTCCTCTGCTCTTTTGCATTTATATTCGCAAGGTGCCGGAAATTCTCAAGCACAGCATGTCACAACTCTATGCTGATGACATTGCCTTCTTCATCATCGGACTGGACCTTCCTGCTATGTTACAGGATATCCAGGACGATCTAACTGCCCTGGCGGTCCGTCCATTTAGATCTGAAGAGGCTCATCATGAACCCCGACAAGACGCAATTTCTAATCCTGCAGCGGTCACGCCTGCCAGCAGCGCAGTTGCCACGGCCCTTGACCTGTATAGGAAAGGCTCTTACCCCTACGAGCACTGCCAAATACCTTGGTTTATTGATAGACGAGCATCTCACCTTCCAGCCACAGGTCCAGAAATTGTGTAACTCAGTTTTTGCTAAAGTTGCTGCTTTCCGACATGGCCGTAGAAATTTAACAAATGATGCAAAACGAACATTCTACTTGTCTATTATTCAGTCTACCCTAGACTATGCCAGTAATGCTTACCTACATGGTTTAAGCACAACTCTGTACAATAGGATTGTGACCGTTAGTCACATAGCAATGAAGAGAGTGTTTGGACTCCATCGTACCACGCCCACTGAACTAGTTCTTCGCTTATATCACCTCTATTCTTTGGAACAGCGTATTAGGCCGAGTAAAAAAAATTACTAGATGATCGTCCTTTTTTTGGAAAAATCGGGGAGGGCGGGAGGATTTTATTTTTATTTTTTTACTTTTTACCCTCTCATGCACACAGTGTACACAACAACATCAAGGTTTTTTTTCTCTTTTTTTCTTTTTTTTTCTTTTTTTCTTTTTCTTTCTTCAGCAGATCGATACTGACGTTGTGATATACTAGTAGTATGTGGTCCATATAGTAAAGAAAGTATTAAACAAAGCGTGCACATGTTTCCTGCATCCGCGATCGGTAAAAAACCAACGATTTCGGCAAAAACTCACGATTTAAAAAATAAAATATTTCTTGGGGCGCTGACAAAAACTGGGGCGGACGGGGACGATCATCTAGCTTTTTTTTTTACTTGGCCTTAGCCTCAAGCTCTATGTTTTTGTGTACTGTAAATATACAAATTTTCGGCAGCTATTTAATTTCGGCTATATTCGGCACCGACCCAAAACGCCTAAATTAAAACGCCGATGAAATTTTTCACAGCATCTGTCGCACTATACCATGCCCTCTACCCCACGCCGAAAATAAATCGCCGCCGAAATGTCAAAAATCGTGAAGTGCCGAAATTTTGCAGCGCCGAAATTTTGTATATTTACAGTACCGCTGCTTGACCCAGCATCTTGCTAGTCCTCTTCTTCAGTCTTTGTACCAGCTTCAGGCAACTGCACCTGGTCACCAGGCATGCACCCGGGGCAAGGCACAAAGAGCCTTAGTTCTCCCACTCGTTTATATGCAGTATGGCATGCGCTCTATTTCTTTTCTGGCTGCAGGCAGATGGAACTCTCTTCCAGCTGACTGTCGACAGGCCCACTCTCTTGCTCTGTTCATTAATATGGTTAAACTTCACCTAGGGTTCCCAGTAAAAAGGCAGTAGCCTGTTGGGACTCCCCTAGTAAAATAATAAAAACTACTACTACTATCAGTCTGTTACATTGGTAGCAAGAGCATGGTTTTTTCCACCGCGGAAACTGCTGGGCCTGGTATCTGCAATCGTCGTGACAACCTGCATTCTGCTGCTCTATATTGTGCTGAGGACCGGCAAGAGGCAAGACTTTGGACCTACTGCTCACCACTTCCTCGGGACAGCGGCAGCATGCCGTGCCTCAAGAAGCAACTCACGCTGTAGAACAGCCAGAGCACCGATGCTATCGGGGACAATCCCAAACTGGCCCAGGCCATTGAACAGCAGTTCGACCGCCGCCGACCTTCAATGGCAACTCCGTACAGTTTCGAGAATGGGTATTTGCAATGGTACTCGCCTTGCAATCCCACTGCTTCGCTTCTCCTGAACTGGAGCTGAACCATGCTGCCAGTTTCCTGGAGGACAACGCCCGCCTATGCCATGGCTCATGACGTCGTTGGACAGACAATGGAGAGCGGTACAGAGATTGGGAAGCGATGCGGGGTGCGCTAGAGAAGACATATGGGCCTCGGCATAATGCTGAGCAGGCGAGACTCAAACTGTTTGCCGTGGAGTACCGTGGCCGTCTCGACGAATACATCACACTCTTTTCCCGTCAGAGCCTGCAGGTGCCTGAAATCGATGAGCATTCAAGGGCTCTATTATTTGTTAGGGGGCTTCCGCTGGGGTTACGGGGACAGGTGTTGATGGAACACCCAAAATCCCTTCCGGAAGCCATCAAGGCAGCTGAGACTGCAAGCCAGAGCTGGTATGCCCGAGACCGACAATTTCTTGGCAATACCAGGAACCAATCAACTACTAGTCCAAGATGACGCAATCCTCTGCAAGGCAGAACGGCTTCAGCCAGGGTGCAAGAAGGAGAGCCCGATCGTCGCCGCTGTTGGTCCTGCGGCAATCCCAACCATGTGGCAAGGGACTGCCTGGAGGCTCAACCTCACCCAAACGGTGGAAGCCATTGAAGAGAGGGGTGCGCTCACTGGCGAAGCCTACCGCACCCACTTGGACATACACAACCGATATGAAGCGGCTCCCCACTGAAGAGCCAGACATGATGCAGGACCAAATCGCTGATGCATCACCAAGAACACCATTTGAAATTGAACTGTCCGAGGTAACCGATCTGCCAGACCAGCCTCATTGTGCTAACGCTCGCATTAGCGTTGTTGCGTTGAGCACTGAACACGAGCTGCTTCAAGTGACGGGCAAGGTAGATGGGCACCGCGCAACCATGTTACTGGACTCTGGATCCACACACGATTTCCTTTTAAGTACCCTCGCACAGAGGCTGAACTTAGCAACAACGGGAAGCTCGGAGTCGCTCCGTATCACCTTGGCTGACAGAACCACGAATATCCTGCCCCTTGAGACAACGGAGCCATTGAAGCTGGTCGTAGGAAGCTTTATTGTGATCCCTATGAACCGGTACGATGCAATCCTAGGGAAACCGTGGTTGACAAGGACTAACCCACAGATCAACTTCCCAACCAACGAGATTCGCATCGATGAGACTGAAATTCCAGCAAGCGCCGCCAAGGAGAACAGCTCTACGAGTGGACTCGATGTAGAGTCACTATTCATCTCCGGTACCCAAGCGAAACATGCCTTGAGAACAGGAGCTATGGGCATCCTCACGTGGGTCACTGCTACCACCGAGTCAGAAGACGTATCGACGGGCCAGAAGGAGCCATTTCCAGAACTGTTAGCAGAATATGCTGACGTCTTTCCGGACCAGCTACCAGACCATCTACCGCCAGAGAGTGGTGTTGATCACGAGATCAAGGTGGAACCGGGTGCAACACCTCCCTCACGAGCAGCGTATCGGTTGCCGAAACCTGAGATGGATGAGCTGCAACGCCAATTGTCAGAGCTGCTACAAAAAGGCATAATCGAGCCAAGTAAGTCGCCATTTGGGGCACCAGTGATTTTCGTTAAGAAAGCGGATGGCACCTTACGCATGGTCTGTGATTGGCGGGAGCTGAATAAGATTACCATTAAAAATAAGGCCTGTCTTCCAAATGTGGATGACTTGTTTGATACCGTCCAAGGCTCCAAGTACTTCACTAAGCTTGATCTCCGGTCTGGGTACAACCAGATTCGGATTAACCGGGAAGATGTCCCCAAGACAGCTGTAAACACGCCATTTGGCCACTACGAGTTTCGGGTTATGGGTTTTGGATTGACGAACGCCCCAGCAACATTCCAAACAATGATGAACTGCATTCTGCAACCATACTTACGAAGGTTTGTTGTCGTTTTCCTGGACGACATCTTAATACCGTATTTCCGCAAATAAAAGACCGTCCTCGTATTCAACGCCTTCATCGAATACAAGGCCGGGGCAGGGGCGATTGAAAAAATACAAGACCATCTCCGATTAGAAGACCGGGCCTACTAAATGAGTCTTACGACCAGGGAGTAGTACAATACCGTATTGTACTACTCCCTGCTTACGACTGCGCATGCACAGTGCGACGGCTGCCATTTTGTACAAAACTGCAACTACACGTGGCATGTCAGTGTCACGATGTGTGGCACATCTTCTGGTTTCTTGTGATTCCGCCATCACGCTCTGCGAAAAATAGAAGACCGGGGTCAAACTGGGTTGAAAGAATAAAAGACCATCCTCGAATACAAGACCCTCCTCAATTATAAGGCCGGGTTAGGACGAGTTTGAAAAAAATAGTAGACCGGCCTACTATTTGCAGAAATACGGTATTCAGCAGAACTCTCGCGGAGCACAGGGAGCACGTACAGCTGGGTTTAGGCATACTTCGCGATAATACACTCTATTGCAAGTTGTCTAAATGTGAGTTCGCAGTTCAGAAAGTCCTGTTCTTAGGACACTGCATTGATGGTATGTCCATATCTCCTGACTCTACTAAACTGAGGCTGTTAAAGATTGGCCGGTTCTGGCGTCAGTGACGGAAGTAAGGCAGTTCTTAGGCCTAGCCAACTACTTCAGGCGATTTATTGACCATTACTCCGTGATCTCGAAGCCTCTAGAGGAATTGACCGGCAAACACTCTCGGTTTTCGTGGCATGACGGTCGTCAACGTGCATTTGAAATACTGAAAACATTCCTTCTGAATGCCCCTGTGTTAATGTTAGCCGATGTCAGCAACCCCTTCAGGGTGGAAACAGATGCTAGTGATTTCGCAGTAGCTGGTGTGCTGTTACAGAAGAGTCCTGACGATGGTTGGCATGCTGTGGCGTTTACAAGGCGCAAACTGACAGACGCCGAACGCAATTACACTGCATCGGAAAGGGAAACCCTAGCCGTCGTCTATGCCCTGAAGTGCTGGAGAATATACCTGTTCCAACACTTTGATATATACAGATAACATGGGCGTAGTTTACTTAAAAACCAAACCCCACCTCACCAAGCGGGAAGCCAGATGGGTTGAATTTTTAGCAGACTTCCACTACACTGTGGGAAAAGCAATATGGCTGATCCTTTGTCCCGCCACAGTAGTTAGTGCGGGGCAGGTTCTGGTGCACTTTTTGACCTTTGACCTTTGGGCCAAATAAGGCACACTGTGTCGGTCGTGCTTGGTCTGGCCCCAGGACTTCCCCCAGGGTTTGACCTTTGACCTTTGGGTTAAATAAGGCACACTGTATCGGGCGCGCTTGGTCTGGCCTCGGGACCCCCTAGGGTTTGACCTTTGGCCCTGCCATGTCATAAATGTCATCATGTTCTTTTCCGTGGCGACCGTGCACTTGTGCACGTTCGGTGCATTCGCACCGGGGAGTAGTAAAATACGTACTACTCCCTGATTCGCACATCATAGATGTGCATTGCATGCAGCGAATGACATATTGCGCATGCGCGCATACGCACGCGGAGCATGTGACCTTCAGTGGTCCTATGCGTGTGGAAAAGATGCAGTGCAACACAAGGTGTACTAGTACACGTGTCATTATACTACTCCCTGATTCGCACTTCGTAGATGTGCAGCAAACAAGTTCACGTTCCGTGCATTCGTTTTATTCGCACATCGTAGATGTGCACTGATTGACAAGTTGCCCATACAGAGCATGCCTAATCGGTTTTTCGATCGGTTAAGAGAATGTTCAAAATCGGCCATATTATGAGCCCCAAGATCAGAATTCGGCTCAACGTAGTACTTGAAGTCCCATTACGTCATGTACATTTACACACAAGCACACTCTGTTGAAGCACTGAAACATCGATTTTCGGCGAATTCAACATGCGAAATTTGAAAATTCGGCGAAAAGATGGGTGATTTCTTCAAAACCACTTTTTTCGGCGAATTTGTCGGCCAGCCGATTTGGGAAATGCCTACTGTCCATGCAGGTGCATTAGATGCATATTTCTATTTTGATCGGGATACAGTTAGAATCAACCGGCTACGCCCGGAGTATCATGCATCAAAACAATTATTGAAGGGGTGTCACAGTGAAGCAGTGTTGCTACGCACCACAAATCCCCTCTGCACTGCATCGAATCTATACTGGAGAATTCAGAGTGACCAGCAAAGAGTCACAACCCGCGGGTATCCAGTCACACTAAGGCATATCCACCATTCCCCACATATTCACTGTAACAAAACACAATACTGTTCACTATAATACACTTTTATTTAAATGGACTTGGATGAGTCTGTAGAAGAGAACACAATGCACGCACACGCACGCATGCGCGGACACACACACACGCACACACGCACACACACACACATCTAGGTTATAGTGCTATACACGTATCTAGGGTTTAGGAAGCACGAGAATATGTCGAAGCACCCACACATACCCCTTCATGCAGTGTACTTCAGTAGCCCAACACGTTACGACTGCTCAGGACCATCACAAAACACATTACGACCGCTCAGGACCATCACAAAACACCACACACTGTTACTACACTGCATACACAGTTACTACACTACGCCTGTTACAAGTACTTACAAATAATTTTGAAAACAAATGGCACATCCCGAAGACGGCAGCTAGCTCCAGACCTTCATACATACGTCATCTGTAAAACCAAGCATGAGCGCACACAAACACTATTAGTGTCACGAATACGGAAGCAGGGTAAGACAAGAGGATACGAAACAAGTAAGTATCGCTATAACGAGGGGGGTAAGTATACATGTAGACAGAGCAGTGCTTACTTACAGGGTCCGGATACGCTCCATGGCGTCCCGGTAGTCGGACTGCAACAGCAGCCCGACTTGCCGGCCCTCCCAGTAACGGGCCCGATGGGCCGCACCCGCCAGGTGTGCGGCCACGGCCTGGCCTCCCACCAGCCTTTCTCCACTGTAAAAACGAAAGAAACCGCAGAAAGCACAGTGTCATAGAGCTCTTTTGTTGGGGGAGAGAGCTAGGAGCACTGCACACTTACCATTTATCGCAATATATGATTAGAAAGAGGCGGCGCTTGACGCACCGCCTCAGGTGTTGAAACAGGGGTACTACCCCTGTAAGGCGAACGCCACAGTGACACGTGAACCTCATTTGGGCTGTTTTCAGGATAATGATACTGAAGTGAAGGTGTGAACCGCAAAGCAAGACCTTTACCTTCTTCCTGTCAAATTCGCTCCCCAGCTGCATACCGACATCATCCGCTAAAACCCAATCATACCAAGTAACGCAAAGGTCATCAGTTGACCTTTTGGACTTTTCAACTCTTATCCAAAACCACCAAGAGGAAAAAACCAGGATGAAGAAGACGTCAGTTGTAGAAGCGTTTGTGGAGGAGTTGTTACATTATTCTCAGTAAATAGATATGGCTGATACATTCGGTGTAGACTTGGACGACCGGTCGTGGTCTCTCACCACGGGTCCTTTACTAATAGAAAGGCGGACGCCAATAAGAACAGTTGTGGAGTTGGCAGATCAAAACGCGCAGCAAGAAATTTGGCACGGCGATGGTAGACTCCATCGGGAGGACGGACCAGCTCTTGTTGATAGTAGGGGAGTGTCCGCCTGGTGCTATGGAGGTCGCCTTCATCGCGTTAATGAACCGGCTTGGATAGGACGGGGTAGCATAGAGTACTACCTCAACGGCGCCCGTCATAGAGCCGGCGGTCCTGCAGTCAGTTATTATGACGCCACATGCGGTATTCTACGGTGGTATCACCACGGAAGACTCCACAGGTATGATGGCCCTGCAGTGGAAACATTTTCAGACCTTGGTGAAGACTCTGAGGGGTTCTACCGACACCGCGAAGAGTGGTATTGGAATGGCGTCAGACAAAGGATCGGCGACAGCCCTGCTCTGACGGAGAGATTTGATGGCGCCTATTTGCTGGAAGCCTGGTATGTCCAAGGGCGTCTACACAGAGTAGACGGACCAGCCAGGATCACTCGGAGTGATGATGGTATCACCATCCAGTGGTATTATCACGACCGGCTCCACAGGGAGAATGCGCCAGCCGTGATACGCAGGGAAGGTAACAACCGTGTACGGGAGTGGTACCGATACAACCTTCGGCATAGGGAAGATGGGCCTGCTTTCATCTCTCAGGAGGAGGGTATCTATCAGTGGTACCTCAACGGGGTGTATTACGGTGACCACCATCAAGACCAGGCAATACACCCCATGGAGCTGCAGTACATCAATGTAGTGCCTACTAAGGTAGACTCGTCAGCAATAAGTCATGAGCCCATTTGTGTGATTTGTCAGGATACCCTGAACCGTCCTCTATCCAAGTTGGAGTGTGGTCATGAATTTCACTTCCACTGTATCAAGGAGTGGATCAGTTCTGCCTCCAGCCCAACTTGCCCAACCTGCCGCTACTCCATGACTGCTGAGGACTTGGTTGAGTTCTTGTAGTAATACATGACACCGCTGCGTGTAGGCGACTACGAATGACCAGTCATGTGCTACAGATGGACACGGACACGCCACCCTAAGTAGCCATGAGCGGCTATTTGGACAAGGACAACAAAGCACCTCGTGGGTGGCCAAGGTTGACACTAGCCACAAGTCTGGTCGCTCAGTTGAATAAGCTGGGTGTGCCCATGAAGACCATGCAGAGGACAAGACAGACTGGAAGAAACTGTGCAGCTCGACACTCGAGGACAAATCAGTATCAGCAGCTACTACACCTTGCTGATGATGCTCACAAGACAGAAGTGGGGAAAAAAAACTGAATTTCTTTATTTAGTGCTCAACTACGCGAAATGTGTTATTATTATTATACATGTTCAACTGTAATCAGTCTGGCTGACTGCCATTCTCTACCACACATTACCGGACACTGTTGTGGTTGTCGTCGTTATCGTCGTCGTTGTTGATGTTGTAGTCGGTTGTTGTCGTCGTTATCGTCGTCGTTGTTGATGTTGTTATTGGTTGTTGTTGTCGGTTGTTGCCGGTTGTTGTCGTCGTTTGTTGTTGGTTGTTGTTGGTTGTTGTTGATGTTGTAGTCGGTTGTTGTCGTCGTTATCGTCGTCGTTGTTGATGTTGTTATTGGTTGTTGTTGGTTGTTGTTGTGTGTTGTTGTCGGTTGTTGTTGGCTGTTGGATGTTGTTGTCGGTTGTTGCTGGTTATTGTTGGTTGTTGTTGGTTGTTGTTGTTGTCGGTTGTTGTCGGTTGTTGGGTGTTGTTGTCGGTTGTTGGGTGTTCTTGTTGGTTGGTGTTGGTTGTTGTCGGTTGTTGTCCGTTGTTGTCGGCTGTTGCTAGTTGTTGCTGGTTGTTGTTGTTGGCTGTTGTTGGTTGTTGTTGGATGTTGTTGTCGGTTGTTGTCGGTTGCTAGTTGTTGGTTGTAGTTGGTTGTTGTCGGTTGTTGTTGGTTGTTGTCGGTTGTTTTCGGCCGTTGTCGGTTGTTGTTGTTTATTGTGGGCTGTTGTTGGTTGTTGTTGGGTGTTGTTTGGTATTGTTGTCGGTTGTTGCCGGTTGACGTTTGCTGTTGTTGGTTGTTGTTGCCGGTTGTTGTCGGTTGTTGGGTGTTGTTGTTGTCGGTTGTTGGGTGGTGTTGTTGGTTGTTGTTGGTTGTTGTTGGTTGTTGCCGGATGTTGTCGGTTGGTGTTGGTTGTTGTTGTCGGTTGTTGTCGGTTGTTGTCGGTTGTTGTTGGTTGTTGTTGGTTGTTGTTGGTTGTTGTTGGTTGTTGTTGGCTGTTGTTGGCTGTTGTTGTTGGTTGTTGTTGGTAGTTGTTGTCGGTTGCTGTCGGTTGTTGTCGGTTGTTGTCGGTTGTTGTTGTTTGTTGTTGGTTGTTGTTGGTTGTTTTTGGTTGTTGTTGGTTGTTGTTGGTTGTTGTTGTTTGTTGTTGGTTGTTGTTGTCGGTTGTTGTCGGTTGTTGGGTGTTGTTGTTGGTTATTGTCGGTTGTTGTCGGTTGTTGTCGGTTGTTGTGTTTTAACCCTTTGCGGTGCATCAGTCATTAACGACTGATATTGTGTACATACCGTAAAACTGTCGTAACTCCATCGATTTTAGTCCTGTTGCACATATCGAAATATGTAGATTAATCGTTATTTTGTTCATTATCCAGGAGGATGTTGCTATGATTCAGTACCATTTTTTCGCATAATGAGACAAGTTTGTGTAACGTTAGTGTGACGTGGGTATGCTGATTGGATGCGAGGTGGTGAGAGTATGCTGATTGGCCGATAACAATTAGTGGAAGGGATAAAGTAATGCGCTGCTTGTGCAGCGTAACCAAACACATGGTCTGTGGGAAACACCCTAGTAAAATAAATAAAATAATAATAACATGAATGCCACCGGCACTTGAGAGACTCGAGCCCCGCCACCTTGTTCAAATCGGACTTGGTAGCTTCGTATTGGAACTTAATCTTCTTCTTTTTGAGGTATGACCGTACAAAACGCGCTTGGAGTTTTCATTTATTTTATTTTTTCATTGCAACTTTTTTAGCAGATGTCCACTCGTGAAACAACGGTGAATCTGGAACGAATAAATGGTCCATGCCAAAGGCATGACGAGTCTCGAAGTCTTCACATTCATGATGGAACCTTGTCATGATTGACGCATTCCTTGATGGTGCGCACATGAAATCAACCTGGCTCATCTTTTCCAATTCCATTCTTTTCACATCCTGCAACCCATACCCTACTAGTATCAGTGGGGACGCTAGAATCAGAAGAGGCAAGGCAGCACTCTTCCGTGGATGTATTACTCGACACAACACCACCCATACTTGTTTTCTAGAAGTTTTGAATATAATGATATATTGCAGTAGGAAGTAGTATACAGTCAAATAGGATAGGATAAGAATGAATGATCAGCTGTCTGATAAAGAATGCAGTTCATTAAAGACTTATTGGAAGCTCTCTACCAGCTGATCGTCTTGTTGAACGGCGACACTGCATAATGATATGAAGCTCTCAGTTAGCTGTTTCAGTTCCGTGGTAGAAAGTGTCATGTGCGCGTCCAGAGCACGATGAAAACATCTGGGCTCCACGTGGATGCAGACGATTGGAGCAACAGTAAGACGTACCTTCAACGCCTGCTCGTCAATGTCGAGGGAGACTGCCCCGGGGTAGATGAAAACATCTTGTTCCACATCCAGTTCGAACGAGCTGGTCGGGACTAGCTTGCTTTCACCGTTGATGTACACCCGACATTGACCGTCGGACGAACGTGATGGGTAGAAGTTGGTCTTGATCTTCTCCACACGTCCTCTTCGGAGAGTGTCACGGAGCGATGGACAAGTCTTGATCAAGTTCGTAATGATGAACTCAGTGGACTCATTCAGGTCGATGTAAACCTGCCCTTGAGCATCTTTGCGAGCTGTTGCCGTACTACCACAGGCTGGTAGAGCTCCTGAAGGGAAGTACATCTTATAACCAGGCTTGTAGAAGGATCTACCTGATGACTTGTAGGACAGTTGCATGTCCTCCTGAAACCCATCCACCACAATCTCTTTGTGGAGCTTGGTAGGAGCAGGTGGCACATAGCGACGCTTAGCCGGTACTGCGTTCGAAGAGAGCACAACTTGAGGAGGGTCAGCAGGAAGAGCGGAATTCTTCCTCACCCGTCGCTCGTAAAGGGAATCCATCTTCCAGGAAGCGAAGGCAGAACAACTCATCAGCACTGTATTCGATGAACGAATGACTCAACTACAGGACAACCATCTGTATTTATACAAGTCAGAGACGGGGGCGGATTGAAATGTTAAAAATATGTGTCAGCTAGATCAACCAATCACCATCAAGCCCGACACAAACATTTGCCCAATCAGCATTGAGCCCGCCAAAAACATTTGACCAACCAGCATCAAACTCACCAAAAACATTTTGTCCAGCCAGCGGCATGCCCACCAAATAATTATCTCATCTTAAAGATTCCTTACATGATACAGCCACTTTAGTGAACTGATACAGTATGGAAATAAGATCAAAGTCAAACGTGTGCAAGTTCTGAATCACGTGATCAAGTGAATAGGTTTCCCAACAATAGGCATCAATCAATGATGTCATAAGAGATGTATCAGATGGAGATAAAATCAGCAAATTCGTACGCAACGTGGACAGTTGAGATGATGACACCATCCTGGTCGACTCCATGAGATGCAGTACATATAGGAGTGGAAAATGCTGAGGAAGAGGTTTCATGATTCGACTGAACCTCAACCACGATACATTGCTACGAGGTAAGTAGGAACGCAGTTTACGTAGTACATCCACATTCGTATCGTATACTATGCAGGATAATGCTATAGCATAGTTTAAACTCTTGTACAAACAGGATTTTTTCATCGCAAGTAACTGCTCCCGAAGAGGGTGTACGCAAAGCTGATCGGATAAGAGTTCAGTTTTCGAAAGAAAATGCAAAAGATGACGATCCACACCGCATAACCGCTCATGTACAGCGTAACGCTTCTTCATCAAACTACATCTCCTATGCACATCATCTTCAGGGAAGTAAATCACCGCCATGACAAGTCCACACGAAGAACACACGTATCTTCCTTCATGTAAAACATGATCAAGATGTTGACACTGTTTTTCCTCCCCGTATTGCTCTTTTTCTTCTTCTTTCTTCTTAAATTCAGAATCCATCTTCACTCCTCACCAACATCCTCATTATGACACTATATCCAGCATGATATCTACTTTATATAACCAATCCTATCCAGGGCAATTATCAGGTACAACCATGGGGGTAGATGACCTCATACCCTCTCCGACGTGTTGGCGAGGGTATGAGGTCATCTACCCCCATGGTTGTACCTGATAATTGCCCCGGATAGGATTGGTTATATAAAGTAGATATCATGCTGGATATAGTGTCATAATGAGGATGTTGGTGAGGAGTGAAGATGGATTCTGAATTTAAGAAGAAAGAAGAAGAAAAAGAGCAATACGGGGAGGAAAAACAGTGTCAACATCTTGATCATGTTTTACATGAAGGAAGATACGTGTGTTCTTCGTGTGGACTTGTCATGGCGGTGATTTACTTCCCTGAAGATGATGTGCATAGGAGATGTAGTTTGATGAAGAAGCGTTACGCTGTACATGAGCGGTTATGCGGTGTGGATCGTCATCTTTTGCATTTTCTTTCGAAAACTGAACTCTTATCCGATCAGCTTTGCGTACACCCTCTTCGGGAGCAGTTACTTGCGATGAAAAAATCCTGTTTGTACAAGAGTTTAAACTATGCTATAGCATTATCCTGCTAGGCCTAGCCCAAATTTGCCGGCAATTCTTCCAGCAAAATATCGAAATTTCCCACGAAAAGAAATTGCCAGCAAATTCCGAGCAAAATATCGAAATTTACAGAGGATCCGGGTGTGTTTTGGCAATTTTATTCTAATTTCTTTGGTTTCATTGGGCCAACGTCGTGCTGAAATAGCTCGTGCAGGTTGTCAGGGGTACATAAATTTGAAATCATGCTACAAAATCCGTAATACTGACACCATTTTCAGTTTTGCTTTCCTCATCAGAGTCACCATCCACTTTTACCAAAGTAGACGGTTCATTCGAAGCTATTTTTGCCACAAAGCAGGAGCAAAATGGAGCAAAATATCGGAAACGAAAGGCAATGCCAAGCAAAATATGGAAAGTGCTTGGGCAAAATTTGCCGGCAAAATATCGAAGCGCCCCGAGCAAATTTGGGCTAGGCCTATATCCTGCATAGTATACGATACGAATGTGGATGTACTACGTAAACTGCGTTCCTACTTACCTCGTAGCAATGTATCGTGGTTGAGGTTCAGTCGAATCATGAAACCTCTTCCTCAGCATTTTCCACTCCTATATGTACTGCATCTCATGGAGTCGACCAGGATGGTGTCATCATCTCAACTGTCCACGTTGCGTACGAATTTGCTGATTTTATCTCCATCTGATACATCTCTTATGACATCATTGATTGATGCCTATTGTTGGGAAACCTATTCACTTGATCACGTGATTCAGAACTTGCACACGTTTGACTTTGATCTTATTTCCATACTGTATCAGTTCACTAAAGTGGCTGTATCATGTAAGGAATCTTTAAGATGAGATAATTATTTGGTGGGCATGCCGCTGACTGGACAAAATGTTTTTGGTGAGTTTGATGCTGGTTGGTCAAATGTTTTTGGCGGGCTCAATGCTGATTGGGCAAATGTTTGTGTCGGGCTTGATGGTGATTGGTTGATCTAGCTGACACATATTTTTAACATTTCAATCCGCCCCCGTCTCTGACTTGTATAAATACAGATGGTTGTCCTGTAGTTGAGTCATTCGTTCATCGAATACAGTGCTGATGAGTTGTTCTGCCTTCGCTTCCTGGAAGATGGATTCCCTTTACGAGCGACGGGTGAGGAAGAATTCCGCTCTTCCTGCTGACCCTCCTCAAGTTGTGCTCTCTTCGAACGCAGTACCGGCTAAGCGTCGCTATGTGCCACCTGCTCCTACCAAGCTCCACAAAGAGATTGTGGTGGATGGGTTTCAGGAGGACATGCAACTGTCCTACAAGTCATCAGGTAGATCCTTCTACAAGCCTGGTTATAAGATGTACTTCCCTTCAGGAGCTCTACCAGCCTGTGGTAGTACGGCAACAGCTCGCAAAGATGCTCAAGGACAGGTTTACATCGACCTGAATGAGTCCACTGAGTTCATCATTACGAACTTGATCAAGACTTGTCCATCGCTCCGTGACACTCTCCGAAGAGGACGTGTGGAGAAGATCAAGACCAACTTCTACCCATCACGTTCGTCCGACGGTCAATGTCGGGTGTACATCAACGGTGAAAGCAAGCTAGTCCCGACCAGCTCGTTCGAACTGGATGTGGAACAAGATGTTTTCATCTACCCCGGGGCAGTCTCCCTCGACATTGACGAGCAGGCGTTGAAGGTACGTCTTACTGTTGCTCCAATCGTCTGCATCCACGTGGAGCCCAGATGTTTTCATCGTGCTCTGGACGCGCACATGACACTTTCTACCACGGAACTGAAACAGCTAACTGAGAGCTTCATATCATTATGCAGTGTCGCCGTTCAACAAGACGATCAGCTGGTAGAGAGCTTCCAATAAGTCTTTAATGAACTGCATTCTTTATCAGACAGCTGATCATTCATTCTTATCCTATCCTATTTGACTGTATACTACTTCCTACTGCAATATATCATTATATTCAAAACTTCTAGAAAACAAGTATGGGTGGTGTTGTGTCGAGTAATACATCCACGGAAGAGTGCTGCCTTGCCTCTTCTGATTCTAGCGTCCCCACTGATACTAGTAGGGTATGGGTTGCAGGATGTGAAAAGAATGGAATTGGAAAAGATGAGCCAGGTTGATTTCATGTGCGCACCATCAAGGAATGCGTCAATCATGACAAGGTTCCATCATGAATGTGAAGACTTCGAGACTCGTCATGCCTTTGGCATGGACCATTTATTCGTTCCAGATTCACCGTTGTTTCACGAGTGGACATCTGCTAAAAAAGTTGCAATGAAAAAATAAAATAAATGAAAACTCCAAGCGCGTTTTGTACGGTCATACCTCAAAAAGAAGAAGATTAAGTTCCAATACGAAGCTACCAAGTCCGATTTGAACAAGGTGGCGGGGCTCGAGTCTCTCAAGTGCCGGTGGCATTCATGTTATTATTATTTTATTTATTTTACTAGGGTGTTTCCCACAGACCATGTGTTTGGTTACGCTGCACAAGCAGCGCATTACTTTATCCCTTCCACTAATTGTTATCGGCCAATCAGCATACTCTCACCACCTCGCATCCAATCAGCATACCCACGTCACACTAACGTTACACAAACTTGTCTCATTATGCGAAAAAATGGTACTGAATCATAGCAACATCCTCCTGGATAATGAACAAAATAACGATTAATCTACATATTTCGATATGTGCAACAGGACTAAAATCGATGGAGTTACGACAGTTTTACGGTATGTACACAATATCAGTCGTTAATGACTGATGCACCGCAAAGGGTTAAAACACAACAACCGACAACAACCGACAACAACCGACAATAACCAACAACAACACCCAACAACCGACAACAACCGACAACAACAACCAACAACAAACAACAACAACCAACAACAACCAACAACAACCAAAAACAACCAACAACAACCAACAACAAACAACAACAACCGACAACAACCGACAACAACCGACAGCAACCGACAACAACTACCAACAACAACCGACAACAACAGCCAACAACAGCCAACAACAACCAACAACAACCAACAACAACCAACAACAACCAACAACAACCGACAACAACCGACAACAACCGACAACAACAACCAACACCAACCGACAACATCCGGCAACAACCAACAACAACCAACAACAACCAACAACACCACCCAACAACCGACAACAACAACACCCAACAACCGACAACAACACCCAACAACCGACAACAACCGGCAACAACAACCAACAACAGCAAACGTCAACCGGCAACAACCGACAACAATACCAAACAACACCCAACAACAACCAACAACAGCCCACAATAAACAACAACAACCGACAACGGCCGAAAACAACCGACAACAACCAACAACAACCGACAACAACCAACTACAACCAACAACTAGCAACCGACAACAACCGACAACAACATCCAACAACAACCAACAACAGCCAACAACAACAACCAGCAACAACTAGCAACAGCCGACAACAACGGACAACAACCGACAACAACCAACACCAACCAACAAGAACACCCAACAACCGACAACAACACCCAACAACCGACAACAACCGACAACAACAACAACCAACAACAACCAACAATAACCAGCAACAACCGACAACAACATCCAACAGCCAACAACAACCGACAACAACACACAACAACAACCAACAACAACCAATAACAACATCAACAACGACGACGATAACGACGACAACAACCGACTACAACATCAACAACAACCAACAACAACCAACAACAAACGACGACAACAACCGGCAACAACCGACAACAACAACCAATAACAACATCAACAACGACGACGATAACGACGACAACAACCGACTACAACATCAACAACGACGACGATAACGACGACAACCACAACAGTGTCCGGTAATGTGTGGTAGAGAATGGCAGTCAGCCAGACTGATTACAGTTGAACATGTATAATAATAATAACACATTTCGCGTAGTTGAGCACTAAATAAAGAAATTCAGTTTTTTTTCCCCACTTCTGTCTTGTGAGCATCATCAGCAAGGTGTAGTAGCTGCTGATACTGATTTGTCCTCGAGTGTCGAGCTGCACAGTTTCTTCCAGTCTGTCTTGTCCTCTGCATGGTCTTCATGGGCACACCCAGCTTATTCAACTGAGCGACCAGACTTGTGGCTAGTGTCAACCTTGGCCACCCACGAGGTGCTTTGTTGTCCTTGTCCAAATAGCCGCTCATGGCTACTTAGGGTGGCGTGTCCGTGTCCATCTGTAGCACATGACTGGTCATTCGTAGTCGCCTACACGCAGCGGTGTCATGTATTACTACAAGAACTCAACCAAGTCCTCAGCAGTCATGGAGTAGCGGCAGGTTGGGCAAGTTGGGCTGGAGGCAGAACTGATCCACTCCTTGATACAGTGGAAGTGAAATTCATGACCACACTCCAACTTGGATAGAGGACGGTTCAGGGTATCCTGACAAATCACACAAATGGGCTCATGACTTATTGCTGACGAGTCTACCTTAGTAGGCACTACATTGATGTACTGCAGCTCCATGGGGTGTATTGCCTGGTCTTGATGGTGGTCACCGTAATACACCCCGTTGAGGTACCACTGATAGATACCCTCCTCCTGAGAGATGAAAGCAGGCCCATCTTCCCTATGCCGAAGGTTGTATCGGTACCACTCCCGTACACGGTTGTTACCTTCCCTGCGTATCACGGCTGGCGCATTCTCCCTGTGGAGCCGGTCGTGATAATACCACTGGATGGTGATACCATCATCACTCCGAGTGATCCTGGCTGGTCCGTCTACTCTGTGTAGACGCCCTTGGACATACCAGGCTTCCAGCAAATAGGCGCCATCAAATCTCTCCGTCAGAGCAGGGCCGTCGCCGATCCTTTGTCTGACGCCATTCCAATACCACTCTTCGCGGTGTCGGTAGAACCCCTCAGAGTCTTCACCAAGGTCTGAAAATGTTTCCACTGCAGGGCCATCATACCTGTGGAGTCTTCCGTGGTGATACCACCGTAGAATACCGCATGTGGCGTCATAATAACTGACTGCAGGACCGCCGGCTCTATGACGGGCGCCGTTGAGGTAGTACTCTATGCTACCCCGTCCTATCCAAGCCGGTTCATTAACGCGATGAAGGCGACCTCCATAGCACCAGGCGGACACTCCCCTACTATCAACAAGAGCTGGTCCGTCCTCCCGATGGAGTCTACCATCGCCGTGCCAAATTTCTTGCTGCGCGTTTTGATCTGCCAACTCCACAACTGTTCTTATTGGCGTCCGCCTTTCTATTAGTAAAGGACCCGTGGTGAGAGACCACGACCGGTCGTCCAAGTCTACACCGAATGTATCAGCCATATCTATTTACTGAGAATAATGTAACAACTCCTCCACAAACGCTTCTACAACTGACGTCTTCTTCATCCTGGTTTTTTCCTCTTGGTGGTTTTGGATAAGAGTTGAAAAGTCCAAAAGGTCAACTGATGACCTTTGCGTTACTTGGTATGATTGGGTTTTAGCGGATGATGTCGGTATGCAGCTGGGGAGCGAATTTGACAGGAAGAAGGTAAAGGTCTTGCTTTGCGGTTCACACCTTCACTTCAGTATCATTATCCTGAAAACAGCCCAAATGAGGTTCACGTGTCACTGTGGCGTTCGCCTTACAGGGGTAGTACCCCTGTTTCAACACCTGAGGCGGTGCGTCAAGCGCCGCCTCTTTCTAATCATATATTGCGATAAATGGTAAGTGTGCAGTGCTCCTAGCTCTCTCCCCCAACAAAAGAGCTCTATGACACTGTGCTTTCTGCGGTTTCTTTCGTTTTTACAGTGGAGAAAGGCTGGTGGGAGGCCAGGCCGTGGCCGCACACCTGGCGGGTGCGGCCCATCGGGCCCGTTACTGGGAGGGCCGGCAAGTCGGGCTGCTGTTGCAGTCCGACTACCGGGACGCCATGGAGCGTATCCGGACCCTGTAAGTAAGCACTGCTCTGTCTACATGTATACTTACCCCCCTCGTTATAGCGATACTTACTTGTTTCGTATCCTCTTGTCTTACCCTGCTTCCGTATTCGTGACACTAATAGTGTTTGTGTGCGCTCATGCTTGGTTTTACAGATGACGTATGTATGAAGGTCTGGAGCTAGCTGCCGTCTTCGGGATGTGCCATTTGTTTTCAAAATTATTTGTAAGTACTTGTAACAGGCGTAGTGTAGTAACTGTGTATGCAGTGTAGTAACAGTGTGTGGTGTTTTGTGATGGTCCTGAGCGGTCGTAATGTGTTTTGTGATGGTCCTGAGCAGTCGTAACGTGTTGGGCTACTGAAGTACACTGCATGAAGGGGTATGTGTGGGTGCTTCGACATATTCTCGTGCTTCCTAAACCCTAGATACGTGTATAGCACTATAACCTAGATGTGTGTGTGTGTGCGTGTGTGCGTGTGTGTGTGTCCGCGCATGCGTGCGTGTGCGTGCATTGTGTTCTCTTCTACAGACTCATCCAAGTCCATTTAAATAAAAGTGTATTATAGTGAACAGTATTGTGTTTTGTTACAGTGAATATGTGGGGAATGGTGGATATGCCTTAGTGTGACTGGATACCCGCGGGTTGTGACTCTTTGCTGGTCACTCTGAATTCTCCAGTATAGATTCGATGCAGTGCAGAGGGGATTTGTGGTGCGTAGCAACACTGCTTCACTGTGACACCCCTTCAATAATTGTTTTGATGCATGATACTCCGGGCGTAGCCGGTTGATTCTAACTGTATCCCGATCAAAATAGAAATATGCATCTAATGCACCTGCATGGACAGTAGGCATTTCCCAAATCGGCTGGCCGACAAATTCGCCGAAAAAAGTGGTTTTGAAGAAATCACCCATCTTTTCGCCGAATTTTCAAATTTCGCATGTTGAATTCGCCGAAAATCGATGTTTCAGTGCTTCAACAGAGTGTGCTTGTGTGTAAATGTACATGACGTAATGGGACTTCAAGTACTACGTTGAGCCGAATTCTGATCTTGGGGCTCATAATATGGCCGATTTTGAACATTCTCTTAACCGATCGAAAAACCGATTAGGCATGCTCTGTATGGGCAACTTGTCAATCAGTGCACATCTACGATGTGCGAATAAAACGAATGCACGGAACGTGAACTTGTTTGCTGCACATCTACGAAGTGCGAATCAGGGAGTAGTATAATGACACGTGTACTAGTACACCTTGTGTTGCACTGCATCTTTTCCACACGCATAGGACCACTGAAGGTCACATGCTCCGCGTGCGTATGCGCGCATGCGCAATATGTCATTCGCTGCATGCAATGCACATCTATGATGTGCGAATCAGGGAGTAGTACGTATTTTACTACTCCCCGGTGCGAATGCACCGAACGTGCACAAGTGCACGGTCGCCACGGAAAAGAACATGATGACATTTATGACATGGCAGGGCCAAAGGTCAAACCCTAGGGGGTCCCGAGGCCAGACCAAGCGCGCCCGATACAGTGTGCCTTATTTAACCCAAAGGTCAAAGGTCAAACCCTGGGGGAAGTCCTGGGGCCAGACCAAGCACGACCGACACAGTGTGCCTTATTTGGCCCAAAGGTCAAAGGTCAAAAAGTGCACCAGAACCTGCCCCGCACTAACTACTCGCCACCCCGATTTGCAACCCAGTTGTTCCGTGTGTGAGTGCAACGCAATTGACTACGGTTTAGAGATAAACCCCCAGATAGCTAACGACATTTTAAGGCGGGCATTTTATTCTCGTGTTGGGTTAAGTTGGGCTACTGTTCGCAGCTGCTTCACCCCTCTATTCGCACTGGTCGAAATGTACCTGTACACATTCTCCTCGCATTTACGTATCACTCACATCTGCTCATCTCACGTCATATAATCATGGCATATTCCGCTCGAGTGGCCAGACCATTTCTTCAGTTGTATTTCAGATGTGTATTTTACCGAAGCCTGCTGGCTTCGAGGAGGAGGAGTGGAATGGTGTGACAGTTTTCACCTTTGTGTTAGTTCTCACCTTATACATGTTACTATCTCGCGCTATTGCGCGCGCATCTTCTATCATATAAACTCATTTGTTCATTGAAAGATCATTCTTCACTATCAGTTCATCAGTCTGTTACACATGGTGTTCGTTGTTTGTTTGTGTGGAAGCTTGCTTTGGGCCTACCGGTACAGGAAGTCGTGGAGGTAATTATTTCTCTCAAATCAGGTGAGTTGAGTGCTGGCAACTTTGCACCGAATCGAGAGAGGTTGGGTGAATGAGTGCACTCGTATAATTATCATGCCAATGCAGAGTGTACCGCAGGCACGGTAAGAGCGGGCTTGCAAGGGGTATTTTGTAGCATTCGTTTTTCACAAAGTAACGTTAGTTTTAGCTGCTAGCTACCAAGAGTACATACATGTACCCCCTGCCCAGTTATGTACTAGTGCCAGTAGTGGTGCTAGCTGGCTGCAGCAGGTTGTGTATCAGTGTTCTACACGGGCATATCCCTGGACATTTAATTGTTTTATTTCGAATAACCTAGCCCTGCTTTATTGCTCATTGTGTAGCATATAGTTTTCCTCACTGTTTATTTCTATTGCATGATTTGCATCAGGAGACCCCTTGACAGGCCATCGCCTCCAGGAGATCCTTTTTAAATATAATATAACACTAAATGCGAGGTATTGCTTGGGCTAGGCTCTTGGCACCGAGAAAGGGATATTGCTCTCCGCCAGGCAGATCGCTTGCCCCGGCTTCAGCACTGTAGACCAGACGCCCTTGGCTGTGTCTGAACCGCCAGACGCCCTTGGCTGTGCGCCCGTGACAAGCCTAAAATTCATTCACACACAAAAAGCAATCGGATGATATCTGTGGAATTATGAAGATGCTACAGTCAAACTTCCTACTGGGAAATGATGCAACAAGTCTACTGCCTACTGTAGAGCAAGCACAAGTCTATGTGTATGTATGTAATCAAACACTGAGCCATGCAAAACCAACTGCATACAATACTGATCACACACCGGCATGCTGGTTGTGAGAGGCCGCAATCAGCTACCTGCACATGGCACTGCACTAGTCAAAATAGCTACCAAAATAAGGTACATATGCTGTTGCATTTTTCAGTATTCTTTCATGCCGACTTGATTACTAACTAAAAATGAAAAATATAAAGTGCACACAATGCACAATGGGTGTGACTAGATTGACCTATTCTAAATAAGGAGGAAGAAAAAGATGAGTCGAAATGGATCATGTGATCGATGACAACACGAGAAGCAATTCACACCTCCTCAAGCTCCGTATCTGCCGGCTCCATTGCATTAGTCGGTGCGGGCTGGGGAGAGCCAAGCGGGGAAGGGAGGTAGGTAGGTGTAGGTCTCTCGTCTCCTTCAGCCAAAGCCGGGTAGTGCATTTCGAATGAAGCTTTTTGGTGGGATGAACTTTGTGTCAGGGAGAATGCCTTCCTGCCTACAGCTCCCTTCACACTGACAGCTACGGGTTGTTGTGGATCAAGTGGAGAAGCAGATGACTCGCTTAGCGACGATGGTGGGCCAGGCATGCTGGACATCTCCATGTCTCCGCTCTCCTGTGGTACCGGCGAGAGTGTGGTAGGTGAAGTAGCTCCTTCTCTCGGCTTCTTTCTCTTGGTCCTGCGCAGCCTTCGCAGGCTGAGACCGCGGTCGGGCACGTAGATAGGTCGGCTCTGGAAGTTCACGCTGCTCTGCAACTCCGCCGTGCTCGCATCCATGCTGCTGTGAGCCATCGAGACAGACTTGTCCAAGTGGCCAATGGCCGGCGCGCGGATATCTCTCTTGGGGCTGGTTACCATGGCCGATGGGGTCGATGCGGTGTGCTCAGCTGATGCAACATTCTCAATGACGCTAGGACCAGTTGCCTGGCCAGGGAAGAGCGGGAGCACATCGTCTTCATCATCCTCGACTTGGATGCCGAGTAGTGACTCCAGAATGTCCGGGAAGCGCAGGTATAGGATCCAGAGAAGAACCCCGCAGAACATGAGCACGATGCCGTTGACCAGTGTCAGGATGAAGCTCCAGCCATAGTTCAATGTCAGCATGCCACTCTCGAATGGGATGACAACGCTAGGGCCCAGCTCTCGGTGCAGTCCGGCGTATACACAGCATGAAATGATCAGAGTCAGCCCGGTCAGCATGAGCATATTAGCACCGTACGTCAACGCCCCCGGCAACATCAGCACCGTCAGGATGAAGAAGCAGAACGCAGTCCTGTTACCATGGAAACAAAAGAGTGCGTAGTGGAGATTATTCAATGTTGGTTGCAAAACAATGGGGAAACCAAATTTTTTTCCGCTTTGTGACGCGAGTGTGCATGCTTGTGATGATAGTGTTGCACATCTGAGGGGTCACACAAGGTTACCATTGCACATCTGCGGTGTCACACAAGGTTACCATTGCACATCTGAGGGGTCACACAAGGTTACCATTGCACAACTGAGGGGTCACACAAGGTTACCATTGCACATCTGAGGGGTCACACAAGGTTACCATTGCACATCTGCGGGGTCACACAAGGTTACCATTGCACATCTGCGGTGTCACACAAGGTTACCATTGCACATCTGAGGGGTCACACAAGGTTACCATTGCACAACTGAGGGGTCACACAAGGTTACCATTGCACATCTGAGGGGTCACACAAGGTTACCATTGCACATCTGCGGGGTCACACAAGGTTACCATTGCACATCTGCGGGGTCACACAAGGTTACCATTGCACATCTGAGGGGTCACACAAGGTTACCATTGCACATCTGAGGGGTCACACAAGGTTACCATTGCACATCTGAGGGGTCACACAAGGTTACCATTGCACATTTGAGGGGTCACACAAGGTTACCATTGCACATCTGAGGGGTCACACAAGGTTACCATTCTTTTCCCCAACTGGGGACGATTTCGTTTTGGGGTGGGGTGGGTGTGGGGTGGTTTGGTTAGAAAATGATCGTACATGTACTAGTGGAATGCATTGGGAAATGCCCAGGTGTTAACAGTTGCCGAAGAATGAACTCAAGAATTCTTCGCATTGCGTGTTGCCTGCAGAAAGGGTGGGTGAGTGGCTAGGGGTTGAAACATGCGAAATGTTTTGTTTACAAACCACACTTGGTAGCCATTGAACAGCTCCTAGCAGATACTGGCAAGATTACCTAACCGTCAAGAGTGTGCAACTACCTGCACACACTCTATCCAGTACTGCGACGGTAGAACTTCACATCATGTGGCATGGTGCAAAAGGCAACACTGACAAACAGTGCAACGTGATCACAAGAGAGAATCCCAAAGCAGGGTTGCGCACAGCCCTGTATCTATCATGCACAGGGTGTAAATAATGTGCACGGGTCCCTTGTCACGTGATGTGAAGTCCTACCTTCAACGCACACCCCATACTTGGAGTTGCACACTCTTGGGCCGGGTTATGTTCTCTTGATTCTGGTTGGTGCTTGTTGAACATGCTGTTTATCATGTCAATAGTTTATTAGGGAGGGTATTGAGTCAATATGCATGTAATGAGTTTGCCATCACAGGATTACAGTATCAATGCATTGCAGTAGTAATCATGGTAATGTCTACCTAGCTACTCAAACTGACCAGAGCAGCAGTGCTGTGTAGTAGCCAGCCTGCCGGTAATTGCGTCCCCAGCGGATCTGCTCGCCGTCCAGGGTGAAGTACTCGGCCACCCAGAGGATTGGCAGCGGTGTGCCTCGATACTGCGCTGTGCGGAACTCTTGATTTGCAACACCGGCTAATAGGTGCAACATACACACACACACACACACACACACACACACACACACATACACGCAGTGGCAAATTAGAATGGTGTGTAAGTCCAAATAACAAAACCCAGTATCCGTCTTGGTGACAATGCACTAGGGTGTCTAATGAATCCAGCTAGTTCCTGGTGTAAATATGTAGGAGTTGCCATGAACTGAATGTATGAGAAGATTAACACACACTCTACTGCATAAACTGTATGACCCTGCATGCAGGGGTTTTCATTCCATTCAAAATTGAAGTGAAATGAACGGAGACGTATGTAAAGAGACAGCCTGTTCTCCTCTGAAGTGCACGGGAAGTGCCGTGTCTTATCTGGTTGTGGTATTTGTGGGACTTCGACTGCATACTGGGGATCCGGCTGCCTACGGATGCCTAGGGCACACCATCCGACTGTTTACAGAATTTAGACTGCATACTGGACTCCCGACTGCCTATAGTGACCCGACTGCTTACTGAGTGCAACATGTACATGTATAGTGAAAACAAAGAGAGTGACAATTGTAATGAACCATGCAGATAGTGGTGCGTTATGGTTTGATCCAGCCTGTTGTTGTTGTTATTGTTGTTGTTGTTGTTGTTAGTACTGTACTAGACCATCATCTTGATGTATAATAGAATGCCCGGTCTTACCCTGTGATCCAAAGCCAAGTCGCCCTTGAAGGACTCCAAAGTTATAGTGCTCATTGTAATCCACAATGTCACCGCTTTGGTTGGTTGGGCTACCTGAACATGACAACCGCACAGTACAGCAGAGCGGGGTCAGGGTAGCCCTTAGCAACCGGGACACATCTCACGGCAAGGGACACATGCACATTGAGTACAGACTGTTGGTTCAACTGTCCACTATCGAGTTGCCATGGCAATCAATACTCCGAGGACACCTCTAACTAAATGCAGGAGAGAAATATCTAGGCCTTGTCCTAAATGCAGTGGTTCTGCAGCTGAAGTCTGCACATGTACATCATGAGACTGAATAATACTTCAGTGCTGAAGTCAGTGCAGGAAAAACCTCAGCCAGGGACTAGTGGATGAAATAGCACACTTGGTCACATCCAGTCACTACGAGTCTTCCTCTGAAGACGCCACTGCACACGGCATAGCTACATGTCATGCAGAGAGTGCCGTGACAATCCGGTGCACAGTTGCATGGTGTAACAATAGCGGGTCAGCATTGCTCACATGAAATGAAACAATGAAGCTTGCAATTACAGAGACAGGGTGCACAGTTGTCTGCTGAGTACCTATGGGCATGAAACTACTAGCTATCACTCACTATCACTAGCTATCACTCGCTATCACTAGCTACAATGAAGACAGTGTGTGCAGAAAAGATGCATGTAGAATTAGAATACATTTTTAGATACGAATTCTCTCCGATACCTTTCAGAGTTACGTTGAAGGAATAGAGGCCGACTTTCAATCCAACGTCTGCCGATATGACAGCCGTTGAGAACTGCTTGTAGGTGGCTTCGGTATGGACAGTTCCCACTCGCCAGCCGAATCCCCAGATAGACACTAGCGACAACATAAAATCAAATAGAATGAGAAGATTGCAACGGCATCACAATTCAACTGTGGATTTACACCATTCAACAGCCTGCAAGGCTGATAAATAGACTGCCACTCATCATTTCTTCCTCATTTTGACAAACTCACCAGTGACTTCGGCATACACTGGCTGTTGGAGCTGCACGGCCAGTCCCCCCCCCCCCCCCCCACACACACACGCAGACACTATGTACACACACACACACACACACACACACACACACACACACACACACACACACACACACACACACACACATGCGCATGCACGCACGAACACACACACACACACACACACACACACACACACACACACACACTGCATGTGTATTGAGTCTATTGACACTCTTACCGAGGATACAGGTGATGAAGTAGAAGAAGAATGTTGCTTTACCGATCTGTTGCAAGCACTGTACACGACAATGACAACAACAACAACAACAACAACAACAACAACAACAACAACAACAACAACAACAACAACAACAACAACAACAACAACAACAACAACAACAACAACAACAACAGCAGCAACAACAACAACAGAGAAATGCATGGGCTTTAGTCAATAATTTGTGTGTTTGTGTGTGTGCGTGCGCGCGTGCATGTTGACTTGACGATAGCCTTAATGCATCCTGCACGATAGTATCCCAGGCAAGATCACATTGCTATTGTATCCGTGTGCATTGGACCTTACACAAGTAGCAATGGTCCCAAAGACTGTGAACTAGCTCAGTGTTACTTTAATGAAAAGAGGGTTTTACAAGACTGCAGATGACCAGCCACATCACAATATCACCCAGCCCCTACAGACAGTGACCAGATTATGTCGTTGAGTGCAGCTGAGTTTATCTGGGTTGTGGGATGAGTACACACTGTCCCATGCTGTACAATGTCATGTGGTTGATAGCGGCTCAATACCCTACTTGCTCCTGCACACCATGCCATCAATGGCATCATGCATTTAGATTGTGGTATGTGTTATTCACCACAGTTCAAATTATTTACACGTAAGTGTTAGGTGTTGGCTACAAGGAAGTGAGGGAACACAGCAGGTTCGTGTGCAACGGCGTCGGAGCTACCTCGTCAGCAGTACAGTGTACATGCCCTGTTACATGAGTCTAAAACACTTCACGACCTTTTTAGACACACATCACAACCTTAGACACCCATGGCTAGTGCTACTCTGATATATTTACTCACAGCACTTGGAATGTAACGTGCGATGAAGACTGTCCTTCTATTTGCCAGTAAAGCCTACCCCAGCTGCCCAAATCCATAGTCGCACACTTGGGAGACATTCTGTGTGCATTCTCTCCTAAAACAGCTGTGAATGTTCCCCATTTAGCTCGGATACAGAGACTGACTTTAGCAAGAGGACAAAACCCCACTGATACATTGACCATGATGGACTGGTGATTACACTGCATCCCTGCGAGAGACCCACTGAGAGTACCCAACCTTACCTTGGGACTGGTGACTCAAGCCATGAACGCGAGGTCATTCAGCGGCGCTACTTCAAGTACCTGAACAACTACTAGATAAACGAATCCAATTTCCGCACCACTACTGCATTGCTCAAGCTGACCATTTTCGCATTGTAGCCCCCAGTTGACCATGCATTACCGGCCATCCGCATAGTATCACACCTCCGGCCTAGACGAACACCTAGTCGCATGCAGCTAGTGCGAAGCTTCTTTCCCCAATACTGGATCATCGGATGAGAATGGACTATGTCCGAGCCTTCTTCCTCGAACGCTGATTACCTCGCAGCGTAAGCGTAGTTGGTTCAGGCATACAGGTGTACCATTGTACGTACGTAGTAGAGATTTTTCATACAGAATTATCCAGTTACTCCGATCTAGCCTTGCGTCTGGCATTAACGACAAAGCAATTCAATTCCATTTTTTCTTTCGACGAACACACACACGGCCAAGAGGCCAACAACGAAGCATGCACGATTGTGCGACTACTAGTCTAAAGTGCATGTTCCTGAAGGCCTAGACAAACCTTGCTGCCTACAGCAACATTCATATCAATCGTGCCCGCAATGATTCCACTGCTCTGCATGTACCTTTCTCCAGTTGACGAAGAGAATGCCGATTGAAGCCAGGAGAACGCAGAACCAGGTCATGACGAATGCCGTGATCAAGCCGATCTCCAGGATATCCTGCGTTACGGGCGACCTGTTCGGGCCATACAACGTTGGCGCAGGAACATGGCGGAAGGAGGTGAAGTACCCTCCCGTGAACGTGTTCCCCATTCTGCCTGCTGACGGCGAAAGAATCCAAGTAATCGGAGACCGTTCCTATCTTCTCGAAGTCTTTGGTTCCTTCAAAGCGTGGCTGCTGGCGTGTACCCGTACAATGATGGGAATTCGAACCTCAAGTAAGTTTACTGGAAGCGAGCTCACTCTCCTCAGCTCTAGTTTACTCCGCTTGCCTAACTGCAAGCTCCGAGCGTTTGCAAACGCAACACAGGGACACTATGTGCCAGAACTAAGTGAAAGAGATTGGAAGAGACAAAATCTCCTAGCCTCAAAGCCAAAGTCAGATAAGAATTTGCTAAATGGCACTCCACGTCTCCGACTTGGGACATCGGACTAGGCCCGGAGTTTCGAGTACTCGGAGTAGGGACTCGACTACAGAACTGTCTGCCACAGTCTGGGCCCGGGCAGCTACCTGCATGCGTTGGAATTCGGAATCCGTGTGCCAAACAATTCAAACAGCGGCGCAGTCACTGAGTCAGTCAGTACTACACTCTACAGACAGTGCAGTAGCCAGTAGGCACGAGAGGTACTAGGTCAGTAGGTGGGCGGTACGTTGAATTGGGCACGCACTCGGACTTGTCTACCGCGAGTCGGAGCCGGCTAGCCGCAGATCTCCATGATGCACGATGACATGTCGACAAGTGCATCTGTGAGTGCGAGTGTCCCCATATGGCCATGCAGGAGGCGCTGACCTCAAGCATGCAGTGCTTACAGTTACACCAAGAGTCCGGTGGGTTATGGACTCTTGGTTACACTGACTGTACTTGCTTACAGTCATGATAGCACTAACAGTCGTCTTCATGCCTTACTTGGCTCTCTACCAGTGCAGTACCAGTACTACATGACATACTTGTACTGTACATTATTCCATGGTCGTTGTATACCACTGCACTGTTAGACTGCAGGGGAAGTATTTTAGTTGTGGTCACACGAACAGTATTATACGTCCTACTCTGTCAAGTCATCTGTCTACTAGTACTACAGCCTGCACTGGCAGCTATACCTGTACACGCACACGTACATCACTAGCACAAGCACTAGCACTAGGGAAGTTAGTTTTTATAGAAAGTAAGTCAGTTTAGTAGTTGAGACTTTCCGTTTCCAGCGCGACAAACACCTCGACCCCCTACATGTATACATATAGCATGGAGAGTGAGTGTCGCTCATGGCCCGGAGTCATGGGCAGGGCAGAAAGTATATTTAGGCCACAGTCAGTCAAGTATCAAGGTGGTATCAAGTATCAAGGTCAGGTCGGGCCTGGTCGGCGGAAAGAGTGAGAGCTTCATTGTGGGGAGAAACCAACTAACTTTCCTATAATCGTAAATCGCCGAATACATCGGCACCACTATTCCGTACTGCTGTGTCCAACGCGCGGTTGCGACTAGCCGGTTCGGAGGTGAGAGCGTTGCGAATGGTAGAGGGTCCTCAACGTCTGTTCGCACTCTCAACCTCTCACTTTCCAATCCAGGAGCAACACTGACTCACGGTCACGGTCACAGTGCGATGATGCAGTGTGGTTGCAACGTTGGTGGTGTAGGTCATGCCGTGTGGTTTATTATTATTATTATTTCACTAAGTACACAACCTACTCGTCAGAAGGGGAGAAGACAACACCTGACCTGACCTTTGACGCCCATCGCCGGAGGCGATGATAGCAATGCTACGGCAGAAGCCATAGCAACTTGTGCTGGGATTACACCATTCAACAGCTTGCAAGGCTGAAGAATTGACCGTCACTATTCAGCCTGGTCTACACCATACAGCTATTTAGAGAAGACAACAGAGCATACAATAACAAAACAGCAGGGAGAGTAGGGGCTGCAAAGCAAGCCTGTGCTGGTGAGGCAAGCCCACAACACCGACCTATGGTCTCGGCGTTAACGTGAGCTTGCGCATCATAGCCTAAAAGAAGGGGGTGATTTAGAGCGATAAAGACAACGGAAGGTGAGGTAGAAAGGTTGAGGAGCGAGAGAAAAGGAAAGAGAGAAAGAGAGAGTGAGAGTGTGTGTGTGTGTGTGAGAGAGAGAGAGAGAGAGAGAGAGAGAGAGAGAGAGAGAGAGAGAGAGAGAGGGGGGGGGGTGGAGAGAGAACACGAAGAGAGAAAAATAGATTCAAAGGCAGTTCAGCTGCAGTGAACATGATGCAATGCTTGGGGGGGGGGGGGAGCTTCAAGATGGAAATTGTTCTGAACAGTTAGAGGGAGTCTGTGACCCAAAGCCACTGGCTTCGGCGAAGATGGTAGTGGACGTTCGCTTTGAAGGATTGTAGGCCCTTAGGAGATGGTGGTTTGGTGAAGAGGGAGGATGGCAGCGCGTTCCAGGTGTTGATGATGATGTATGGAAAGGCGCGTCTTAGGTAGTTAGGAGCGCCTGGAGGGAGAACATTTTCCAGTTGGTAGGGGTGTGAAGCAGATTGTTGGCATTGTCTCCGGGTTACAGGTGCGGCACGGTTGCAACGTTGGTGGTGACGTGTAGGTCATGTTGCTCACTTCAGGCTATAGCTAGCTGGGCTTCTACCTGTCCTTCACCATGTTCACTCCAATCACAATACGGTCGTTGTGTGCTAGACATTCACTACGCCTTCACGAGGTGTTTGTCGCTCTGGAAACGGAGCGTCTCTGTGAGTTTGTATCCCTGGTGATGTTTGTGCCGAAGAAGTCGCTATCACTAACTTACTATTTCGTGCTGGTGTGCCCAGCGCGGGCTTGCGATTAGCTGGTTCGCAGGTGGGAGTGCTGCAGAAAACCGAGCGTCCTAAGTCCTAACTGCCTGTTCTACGACACTACGACACTACGGGACCTACCCTTTTAATAAGTGCCACTGAGTGACAGTGTTGTTGTTGTGTTTATTTTAATTCGCAAACCAAACGGGCAGATCTGCCCAATGAAAAGGTGGTGAATGCAGATAGAAAGCAGTGCTATCTGTACCGGTGTTCAGGAGGTGTTTGTTACGCGGGAAACGGAGTAGAGCGTCTCTCTCGTCTTTAGAGAGAAAAGGGAAAGGAATAAAAGAGGCCCAGACGCTAAGGGAGATAGGATTGTGAGGACGTGCGAGGTACCCGGTGCTGTCATCACCAGACGCTAAGGGAGATAGGATTGTGAGGAAATGCAAGGTACCCGGTGCTGTCATCACCAGACGCTGGCAGAGTATCAGGCTAGAGTAGTAACGGCTACATGTACTATGTCGCAGCATTTGCACTTTTTTGTATTATTTAAAGGATTTCCCAAACTTTGAAAGGCATAGCCTATTTATTTATTTATTTCACCTTCCCGTTTTCAGAGAATATAGGCCAATATGGATCGGGGGGATCTCCTCACAGTGAAAATGATCCTTGATTTATACTAGTGAATATATGCTGTTTATAATGAGCGCGAAATTGTGTCTGAAACTCTGAAACAGAATCTATAGAATTGTATAGTAGCTGTTGCTACCAGACATCTCGATGTCGCGACTCCCTGATCAACACCACGCAGTCTACCTGCAGAGCACTAGTAGATATGCAATAATATTAGTGTAGTGCATATGTTGTGGAGGTGGAGTCGCCATTGCAGCCACTAAGCGGCGAAGCCTTTCACCATCGATCAGCCAACACTGATCCCGACGCCCGTGTCGACTGGCTGCGGGTGAAGAGATTCTGGACCTATACTGCTATAGCCACAACGCATTCTTTGACACAAGGGTCTTTATCCACTGGTCCTGGCCAGTCAAGCTATCGTGTCCAAACCCCCCCCCCCCCCCGTCACTCTACCGAAGGTTTGAAAGCGAGAAGAAGCGAGCGTATGGTGGACGCATCATCGAAGTCGAGCATGGCTCATTCACACCCTTACATGGTGTTCTTCTCTTAGTATGGTGACATGGGCCAAGAAGCGGTTGTGGTCATCGAGATTGCTCAGTGCTGCCACGTTGTGCTCATCGAGAGGCTGGTGCCCTGCTTGGGCACCAAGAGAAATACTATCATCCAGTAATTTAGTAACCAAGTGGCTGTGTATCTTGGCAGCAGTGCTGCCTGGCATCTTCACTAGCGTAGTCTGCCATCCGTTAACAGTGTCCAGAGATCACGTTACGTTCGACCTCGTGCCTCTGGACCTTATCCAGGGGGAAGTTTGCTGTGAGCGGAACACCGTTCTCATCAGTACTGACAGTCTGTGTACCAGCAGGGAGTCGTACCCAATTAAACCACATTATTAAATGTTGGTTTGGGTACGACTCGACTCCCTGGCCCTGCAAGCTGCTATTAAAATATGAATAAATAATAATAATCGCTAGAGCGACGAGCTATCTTAATGTCTGTGGTGCCTCCTTTGCACCATGGCTGGTAGCTCGGCCTATTTAGCTCGTAGCTGTACTGATGAAGCCTTTATGGCCGAAACAGCTTGCTGTCTACAGCATTGGGTAATAATGGTATGGTATGGTATTGATTTATTTGAATTCGGTATCTCAACAGTACATTGTACAACTTGGGAAGATCCGAATGACATAGATACATAAACATAAAAGTGGAGTAGGTGCTACAGCTGATCATTTTATCGCAGGTTGTGGGACTAAACTAATACCAGTATGCAAGTACACAAGAAATAAAAGCTGAATAAATACGACTGCATGACATTGGAGAAAAGCACCAATTAGAGCAAAACAAAGCGACACATCACTCATTGAAAACATTTTCAAAAAGGAGCTGCTTTAACCGGGTACATTGTGGGCCGTCATTAAGAAGGCAGGCAAGATGGGCGTTAAATGCAGAAGACGTATTGCAAGACTTCATTTCAAAGGGCAGAGCATTCCAAAGTAAAGCAATCCTACTAGACAATGAGCGATACCCGCATGCAGTCTTATATCGGCATAACGAATAATAATAATAATAAGCTGCTATGCTGTGCACGTATGACAACTGAAATCCGACTCCTGATTTTGGTGCTTGAAATGGAGCACCGATTCTAGCGCCTAGCGGTCTCGTAGCGTACAGAAGTGCAGAGCTACTTCAGAGACAAATAAAAAAGAGAAGTGGACTACTCACGTGATCACGCGGTGCAAACAGTTGACTTGGGTGTGCTATATTTGGCCATCGCTCGACCTTCGCGGTGCTGATACAGTGGGTGAGTTCGTGTATCCTCTTTCGGCAGTATTTTGAAAGCTATATTCGACTGACAATATAATAGTGATGTTGACGAATTGACTACTTACTGAAGAATGTCATGAAGTGATGCTGGCAGTTGTTGGATGGGATGGGACTTGACACCGGCTCTGACTTCACTGCTTTTCGGAAGGCTCAGGGCCCGGCATTGTACGGAGAACTGAGAACATCGGTGACCGAGGATGTCCTGGCCATTGGCCTCATTACGGCCTTCACATCATTGTTCGTCTCCTTCCTTGTCTCACTACCCAGCGCATCGGAACGGAAGAAGGTAATCCCACGTAGCTATGTAGCGTGACACTATTGTATTAGCCCCGAAACCGTACCCAAGGTCCCCAGCTGCCAGTGCAGTCACAGTGGTACACCATCCACCATGTAAACACCGTACGCAGTTCATATAACTGCCAGCACTCTCAGACGGCAAGTTTGCCCTTTATTACTTCAGAAAGACCATGGGTAGATCATCCAGGGCTACATAACCCTTTTGAATTTGCCAGTTGCTCTCCCTTCATGTAGAAGACTCCAAGAGGTAGAGCTATAGAGTGTCTCACTTTCTGATATAATAATAACAATTATAAGATCGCACATAATTGCACAGTATCAGATATACAGAGTACCAGTTCAGTATTACATGCAGAAGAGATGAGTTAAGGCCCATTCACAATACTTATAATCTTCTGCGACGCGACTTATGGGATAGGATGCTTGCGACAAGGAAGTGTCTGGCGTGGACTGTCGGAAGCAGTTGCAAAGCAACTGACGCAGAAGTCGACCAGAGTTCATAAGCCATAATGTATCCTACTCATGATTTGGTGGTTACATGACTCGAGTCTGTACCTGACAAGTTTTGTGCATATAACTTTTGGAATTCTGCAGCTAGCTGAGACTAGCCGTCTAGCCCGGACTAGTTGCCATTAAGTATCACTAGCAGAGCAGTTAAAAGGAAAGAAATAGTACCAAGGAACTACGAGTTACGCTATACTGTCCACTAACACCACCAGTTACTGGACAATCAGCGCATGCGACAACATTGTACAACACTAACCAACGGTACCGACCTTCCCCTCCCTATGTTAGTACTATAACTTGGAAGGCAGTTGGAGTGCGCATCCAAGACGTGCTAGAGCTGTTAGCCAGTTAGTTGTAGAACGTCAGTACCGTCGGTCAGTGTCGTGCAATGTTATCGCATGCGCCGATTGTCCAGTAACTGGTGGTGTTAGTGGACAGTATAGTGTAACTTGTAGTTTCTTGGTCCTTTTTTCTTTCCTTTAAATTCTTCCTTGGCTCTCCATCCGAGTTATCAGAGCAGTGCACACACTTGTGTCTTGATTGAAAAATAACTTTCTCAAACACAGACTGCCTATTACACTCTGAATATACATTGAATGGCCAAGATGTTGGTCAAAAAGGGGTGGACATTATTAGTGGTGTGCACGGGTAGTCGGGTACCCGTGCTACCCGTGAGGACCTCGGGTAGACGGGTACCGAATAGTACCCGAAAACCCGAAGTCGCAGATGACATCATGTACAGTGCACGTGTACAAATAATTCACGCATATCTACCCAGTGCGCAAGGCCAAGGTGCCGGTGTGCATTGTGCTCTTACCATGGAAACATTACCCGGTCAGGTACCCGTGCTACCCGTGGAAAACTACCCGGACCCGATACCCGAAGAAAATGCTACCCGACTCAGCCCTAGACATTATACTCAAGTGTGCGTCTTACTCCGGCAAATACGGCGATTCTCCATGGTTGGTTCACCCTGGAGGGGGGAGGGGAGGGGGGGGGGGGCTGTACAGACAGGAGCAATTTTCACTGTGTCTCCTGGTTCGTTGCAGAAGACAGGGCAGCATGTATGCTGTGGCTGAATGAGTGAGTTAGCACCGCCAATTTTCCCTGCCCCCATTCTTGCCAACAAGTACAATTGCAGTATGTGTATCGCAGGCTACCACCAGGAGAAGCAAAGAACAAACTGCAGATCATGTGACCCCCAGGAGAGGCGGAGAGCAAACGCCACAGTTTGTGGCATGTATCACTTTGCCTCTTTTCAAGATGATTAAATTGTGTGTACATACATTCACCCATGCATACATTCTGTTTTTGATGTTGTTGATGCAGCCATCCATTCACCCATGCATACATTCTGTTTTGGATGTTGTTGATGCAGCCATCCATTCACCCACGCATACATTCTGTTTTGGATGTTGTTGATGCAGCCATCCATTCACCCATGCATACATTCTGTTTTTGATGTTGTTGATGCAGCCATCCATTCACCATGCATACATTCTGTTTTTGATGTTGTTGATGCAGCCATCCATTCACCCACGCATACATTCTGTTTTGGATGTTGTTGATGCAGCCATCCATTCACCCATGCATACATTCTGTTTTTGATGTTGTTGATGCAGCCATCCATTCACCATGCATACATTCTGCTTTTGATGTTGTTGATGCAGCCATCCATTCACCCATGCATACATTCTGTTTTTGATGTTGTTGATGCAGCGACTACTAACGTTTGGAAAGGTGTTCATTGCCCTCTACATTTCATTGTGCATTCTTTGTAAGTAATTGAAATGCTCTGCTGATCAAACCAGTCCTTTCAGCTCTTGACACCATGCAAGGATTAACTTTTTAAGGTTACTCGGGGTTGGTGTTCGGCGTAGTTGAAGAAGTCCTCGAGGTGTGTTAACCTGTCAAATGGTCAGTGCTTAATAAGTGGCAATCTGAATTTTAGTGTTCAAGCTTTCCAAGTGACGTCAAACTGGTCATACTAGAGAGGTTCTGCTATTATGTTATGTGAAACGTAGAGAAATCACGTAGAGAGCAGGTGTCTGGGTTAGAGTCTACGGCTTCGCGTGTTTTGGGTCCAGATTTCTACGCATAGATGAGGTTCTCTATGTGGTGAGACCGGCACGCAGAGAAAATGCGTACAGATCTGCTGGGCATCGATCAAATGCAGGCAGAAAACTGCCAAATATGGAAGGGGAAATTCCCAGTACACAATTCGCGTGATTTCTCTACGTGAAGAGAGTTCCCGGGATTCTTCCCGTAACGTAGAGCAGAACCTCACTTATATCATGTTATGAGCTGACTACACCCGTGATGGGAAAACCAGCTATTGGCCATCGCCTGGGCAACGGTCACGTGTCATGTGACAATATTAGTGTATCCTCTGCTTTTGTTAGATACCGTAAAATTCCGTTAATAAGCCCCGGGCGTATACTTTGCAGAGCGTCAAAAACCGGGCGTATATATGGGCATGGGCTTATTTTAGGGCATGGGCGTTATTTCGGACGCAATCTGCAGAAGATCAATCTACATGTATCAGCAACCCACTAGTTTCAGTGAACCACCATTCATACTGAGCACGGTACAGGTACTTGAAGCACATCAAACCACAGCTGTACACCAACGGAACATCGCTGTCCTCACGCGCCATAACAGTGTTGAGTTCTGCACTGTGCTGCGTGCAGTTGGATGGCACGCACTCGATCTACAACTGTTCTACAGTTTGTACGCGAACGCACGCTCGCGCACTGGTCATTTTGAGTCCACTTTACGCCCTGGGCTTATTTCGGGCATGGGCGCTAAAACAGACTTCAAGTGTACACCGCCTAAACCTGGGCTTATTATCGGACATGGGCGTTATTTAGGGTGGGCTTAATTACGGAATTTTACGGTATGTGTCTGCTGTTTCTCGTTTCATCCAGTGTCCATATTTGGCTATGGTTGGAGAGTTGGATCAATATACACTGAAACTCAGTATAGACAATTCACTAATGGCACAATTCATGCTCAAGTCGGTATCAAGTTTGGACTGTATGGTGTCAATATCACTCTCAAAGGTCAGATAAGTAAAAATTAAAACATATTATGTTCTCATGCAATCCCTCTGCTCCTCTGCTCCCCTAACTAATTCTGCTTGGCTGTTGTGGTGGCGCTATCTTCTTTTGTATGGTCTTGGCCACGTGCAACCTATAGAATGTGGTATGGTCTTGGCCATGAGCAACCTATAGAATGTGCGCATGATTTTTATCATCTCTCCCAGGCACACCGGTGGAGCAGTTGTCAGAAACAATTGACTACAATGAGCACGTGAGCTTTGGTGACCGAGAAGGTCGGCTGGAGTTCTCCAATCAAGGTATGTTTGACCTGCATTTTCAGTGAAATCTATTGCCACTTGCATCTAAAAAATCAGTGAGGGTAGTGATGTTCTTATGTAATGCAGAGAGACAACAGCCTTCACGGTTTTCTTGCATATCGCACACCCACATACATGCCCTGCTCTACAACGCTTGTCTGTAGCACTCAAGTACATTTGTCTGTAATGGGGGGGGGGGGGAGCATACATGTGTGTTGGGTTTCACATGTGTTTGCGCCTGCTCCCGCCGATTTCGCTTGCCGCATCACCTGGATCGTCACAGGGCTGTGTGCTCCTCCTCTCTCTCAGCTGCCCCTCCGGGGCCCACGTAACCTTCATGACAGTGGCTCAACAGGACAGGACAGGTGTTTGTATGTGTGTGTGTGTATGTATGTGAGTGTGTGTGTGTGTGTGTGTGCGCGCGCGCGCGTGTGTGGACCGAGAGATGGGCGCCCTGAAATGTGTATGAGTGTGTGTGTGTGTGCGTGTGCGCGCGCGTGTGTGTGGACCGAGAGATGGGCGCCCTGAAATGTGTGTGAGTGTGTGAGTGTGTGTGTGTGTTTACCTGTCTGCTAGCTTTTGTACATGTACATGATGGTACATGTACATGATGGTACATGATTGTATGTTGACATTGACACGCCCCCGTGTGTGTACAGGTGGCAGCGTGCGATCTTTCTTCCGTGAGTCTCAAGAGCGTGGTGCTCCACTTCCAATCTTGTGGATAATGGAGTACCTAACATTAGACGGTGAAGCAATCCGCTGGAATAGACAGTACAGAGAGGCCGGTTACTTCGCATCCCTTCTCCTATGGTCAGTTGGGATTCCACGGCCAAGCTGTGTGCCTACATACATGTGACATGCAATTGACAAGTAGCGTACAGTAAAACCTGCCAAGGCGACCACTCGGATAAGGCGACCACCTGTCCCAGAAAACAACCGCAACTAGGACAAATGGATGCTTTGTCCAGTCAAATGACCCTGAAAAAGCAGACCCCCTACTAATAGAGGACATGTTGTGATGGCCCCTTGAGCGGTTGCCTCAGACAGGTCTCACTGTGCTAGTACTCCACTGCCTGAACACTGTGCACAGTACACAACGCAGTCAGCAGAGAGAGAAAAACGTGCGTAAAGTGCAGTTCATAGTTGCGACATGACTTCAAGTCTTTCTTTCGCTCTAGCTCTACTGACTGCATAGTAATTATTATGTGTGGCAATGTGTGCCATTGTCAGTCTAGGGCTAACAGGTAGCTGACCTGGCCCACCACCAGTACAGATCACACTGCAGTGCAGTTCCAAGCCCTGTGCCTACCGTTATGCTGGGTAGCGTGCCGTGTGTATACCAACTACTTTGAAGTACTCGAGATGAAAAATAAAAGCAATACAAAAAATACAATACTCATTGGCTTGAGGGAAAGATGCAAACGGGAAAAGTCTGAAGAAAAATTGACTGTCACCACATGGACTCGAACCAGACTTTGAAGTACAGAGAATATTCGGATACAACCACTTTGTACTGTATGTAAAGCGACGCGTTAAGTTTTACGACTAATTTCTGTTGTCTAAGTCTCATAATAAATTCTTTCCGAAGATTGCGTAGGTGGAAAATAGTGACCGTTCTGTTTCCCCAAAGGAGTTTCGTTGCATCAAATCTCCACTGTACTGCATTCAACAGTGGGGCATATGGTAGGGGGGGGGGGGGCATCATCAGATTCATGTCCTCCCTGGTTACCACACCAGTAGGTCTTAGTACGACATTCCTAACTAGTTTGACCCATTCTTTGCAAGCATGCAAGTATTGACCAGTGCTACTCTATGGTACAACCGAAGACTGGATTGTTCTCAACAGAATCTGATAGGTCATTGAAAACCAGTTTTGGTGATCTTTCTAACATTAATGTATGCTGTCGTCCCCTCTCTGTCAATTACCATTGTCACAAGTTATTTTGTGGGTCTGATGTTTCTCTTTGTGTATATGCGCTCTTGTGTGTGCGTGTGTGTGTGTGTGTGTGTGTGTGTGTGTGTGTGTGTGTGTGTGTGAGCGCGCATGTGTGTGTATGCATACGTCTGAGCCTGTGTTTGTCTGTGGGTGCACGTGCATGCTTGTGTGTCTTGCTCTAACTCTACTGTCCACACATACAGGACTGCACTGTGCCTATGGTTTGTGACAGTTGCCTCCACCAGGTACGTCCTAATCCACACAGCTTTCTTCGCTTCCCTAACTGGCGCACTGCACATGGCTGCATGCTTCATCTATGAGATGGTCTACAACCACATTGGGCCGACATTTGCAATTCCGTTCGAAGATGACATTCTCCAGGTTCGCTATGGCTGGGGCTTTTTCTTGACGTTAATCAATGGTGTAGTGTTACTTGTTGGTGGTGCAGTGATGGCTATTCTTTCCACTTTCTGGGATAATCGACTAAACGACCCGCAGCTGGGTTCGAGTCCTACACCTTACCACGTGGTTACTAGGGTTACCAGAGGGAGCTCTGTGTCCTTTGTTAGCATTTCTCCATCACCATGGCAGGAAATGGACGGTACCGTGGAGGTGGAGGACGAGGAGGAGTCGTCGAGTTGCACCACCGCAAGCAACTCGCCACCGTTAACAGCCGACTGTACGCAACCACAACAACCTGTGAAGCCATCGGCAAGAAAAGAGCAGCAGCGCGCATGGCATTCACTGAAGCGTGGAAAGGCGAGCGGCCTTAATGGGTCGTGTAGGAGGCGCTACTCTTTGAAAGGCACTGAATGTGATCGCCGTGAACATGCCACAAGCCACAGTTCACGTCAAACTAGTGTTGCTAAGAGGCGCCCGTCTAGTGGTAGCATTACTAACATGCCTGTGCAAAGCTCAGCAGATGATGGGAAACACAGACATATGATGAAGTTCAAGAGGTCCAGGCGAGGCGGCTACGCTTTGGGAAATACTGAAGATGGTCATGCAAGTGTCCCAGGTCAAGAGCTGAGCCTACGTAGTGTTAAAAGGCGTAATTCACGTGTTAATACCTTTGCCAACACGGCTGTCTCTGTATAATTACTCAGTACTTGATTTCAGCTTCCAAATTTCAATAATTTTTTTCTGCCGTCAGAGATTTGGCGGCAACCTATTTTTGTGCTACCGGTTTTGTGAACAAGTCAACCTCATGAAACCCATCATTACAGCAAAACAAAGTTTCTCACAACTCGTCACAAGTGTCCTATGGGCATATACTTTGAAGTACCTAACCCATGATGTATTATTCATCGTGTTACCAAGCAGCCCGGTCTACCCTGCTGATGGTCTATCCTCTTGATTATGTGCGTTTGTCACCGCTCGCAGATGTTATCATTTATTGCGCTTTTCAATAGTTATCTCAGCCTATCCACGAGGAAAATTCAGCTGCAAGGTCCCTTACTTCTTGCCAATCTAAATATGCTGACACCTCCCAAGCCAACACCGCGGGCACTTTCTGATGCTGGTCCTCTCCCTGTGCCGACCCGCGTTAAATTATATTTTCTGTACACTTTAAAACAGCCTCAGCATACAGTGAATTGCCGCTGGTACCATGATCACATGTCTTCTGCGTTATCACCCAGCCTATCAGTCGCTTGTCATGTATTCCAAACCAAGGTCAAACTATGAGTGGAAATACGTGTTTGTAGACTGAGTTCAAAACGTCTACTAAGAGTATGAAATAGGTATTGCAGTATTTTGTTATCTATGATTTGCTTTTCGCTATCTTCTCTTCTCATAAAATTTGCTGACTATCACATGGAGCACACACTGGCTTCTATCAAAACGCTGTATACCTAGTACTTAACACTTACCCGTCATTGATGTTTGGGTACACACATGTATATTACATGTATATCCGCCAAAGAAACACTTCCTTCTAGTCAGTGCTGGCTTGACCGGTACTAGTAGCAAGAGTAGACAAGCTCCCAGGAGATTATGTACTCTTGCTACTACTAGCCACCCTGCTATCTCAGGCATGGCGGTGGCCTGGCACAAGTGAAACTTCCGAAGCTGGTTGTGCTGGTTGTGCCGGTTTCTCAACACAATTGTATAGCCGCCGGTTGTAATGCGGACTTTACTTACTTTGCTCGTATTAGTGTGCGGATAGAGAGAAGACTTGGCAGGGATGCTGTCGTCGGAATGCTGAGCCTACCAGCTTGTATATAGAAACTTGGGCAGCTTGCTGACGGCTTCTCAGTGATTATCAGCGGACTCGCGGCTCCGAGTGACTCTGGCTGAACAGACTGCAATCAAGTCCAATGAACACTGAAGCATTTTAAAAACCAGCTGATAGTATCAAGGCCTCATGTAAGTTTAGCTAAGCCATGCTTTCCGCCTATACGTATATGGGGATTGGCCGGTCTAAACCTGGTCTGTAGCACAAGTCCTTGGTTCGAGTGGTAACCGTCAGCTTTGTTTTCAGACCAGCACTTTAATACTACAGTAGTTTTACCTTTTCAACTCTCATGATTGATGAAAACTGGGCTTAATTAAAGGTGGTCAAATGGGTGGAAAATAAGCAAGTAGTTTTAACTCAGTGTTATCATCTACCACCTTGCTGAAGCCCACAAAATAGCCTTACTACTGTGTTATACTTACATGACTGATGTAGTGCCAGTGTGCCACTGCCAGCTGCAGCATGAGTCCTCTGATAAGAATTCAGAACTGTTGTGAAAACCGATTACAAGTCAGATCTTGACTCCTACAACAGGATCCAGAGATTTCCTTGCCAAATGCAACTGCACTGCCATGCAGTCTACACTGACTACACTCTGTTCAGCCTTCTTCAGGCTGCAGTAGTACTCGTACTACAGACTGTCAGTACACTCAGAGTAGTCACTCTACACAAACCAGGCAGGCTAGCCTACAATCAAGAGTGCATAAACTTTTTTATGGACTCTTGCTACAATCTACATACAGTGCCAGCTCATGACGTCAACGTGAATCTCACGAGATTGTTGCATTACATCATGTACGGTTTGAAAACGTAAAACGCTTGTGAAAACAGTCTGTCAGCAAAAACTTTGCTTGTATTGCACTCCTGCCTGAGTGACGTGGTCCTATCAATCCGACCTGAGCCAGGCTGAGGCTGAGTGCAAGTGGATGATGCTTGGTCGGGTCAGTCAGTGTATGGTGTGTGGATCCAACACACACAGTCACACTGGCACAACGCCACAAGCAGGGCGTCTTTTGGGCGTGCAACTCCAAACAGGGACTGATTCGCTCTGTCACCTCTACATGCCACAATAATACATACTGGCATTACTGCTGAGTACCACGCTGTCCGGAACGAGCATTACGTTTCGTGTTTTCTATGCGTCCTCAACTTCTCACTCAAGATTTTCGTTGAGTTGAAATTCAAAGTCGCTGTTGACGGTACAACACCACTTTATTGAGCGTGTAGTTGTCATTTCTCAAATTGAAAACTTGCGGGACGTTGGTCGGTTTCTTTTCAAGCATGTCTCGAGGCGGAAGACCGTCAGCTAGTGATGGGGGTGGTTTGGTGCAAGTGTTACCTCTCCAATACATCCACATATTGGATAGGGTGAGTTGAACTGGTACACCTAATTCATATAATTATGGTGGGGGGTTCAGTGAAATGTAGAATCATACAAACCCTCATTTGGGAGATAATGGAGCCCAGCTGCTAATGTCACGTGAAAATAACGACTTTGTGCTATTAATTTTTATTCTACATGTGCTTTAATTTTGCTGCAGACAACAAACGTATCGTATGTTGAAGAAGGTCCACAGACTATAATTCTTCAAGCTCACCAGGAGCTCGTTGTGCCACCTGCACCATTTGTGGTTGTGCCACCTGGTCATTACTGCCGAATCATCGACCCAGTGGATCGCAGGTAACAATCTCTAATGCTGGCCTACTTCTGAAGTACTTATTTAGCTCGCACGTGCACACTGTGTGGAGCTCATGTCTGACATAAAGTCACACTTCCAGGGGCGGAGCAGCCGGTCCAGCTTTGGCCGGACCACTTTTTCGCCCGACCACGAAAAAGTGCCCAGAAAGCAGGATTTTGAACCTTAATTTCGAAATTTTCCCAGGGGGGGGGGGGGGGTGCCCCCTCCTGCCGGACCACCATCAACGGCAGTGCTACACGCCTGACTTCTGATGTAGTAAAGGATAGATGGGGGGGGGGGGAGGGGGACCGGGCACGTAACTTGGAGGGGTTGAATGGACCAAGGTCTGGCCAGGCAAGGTTTCCAACTTATTATGCCTAGGTCGTTAGTCAATCAGCATGCGTATGGCATGTAGCAGCCCGTTCTGTCCAAGCTCATCTTGTCTTTAGTATGACTAATCACAAGGACTGTGCACTTGATGTATCACATCGCTATCCTACCCGGGCCTCTAAATGATACATGACAACGTCTTGACATCAGCTTATGGAAGGGATTCCAGGGATTTGAAAACGCTGCCGGTTACATACCTGAAAAATGTGTGAAAATTCACATTCTGACATCTCTAAGCTACAGCATTTCTTCATTCAACACAGGAGCAGAGAAAGCTGGTCTTGGACTGCTCAAATGACGTTGACTATCCAGGGGGCGTAGCTGGTCCCCCTTTTAGGGGGGTGCACGGCCGCATATGTGTAGGATGGCTGGTGCATGTCATTCATGGTCATTATGTGCATGCTGAACCTAGGTCGATATTTTTAGGGGGTACACGTCCCCTCCCCCCCCCCGTGCCCCATGCGGACTACGCGCCGGTCTATATGACCATTTTGGACTGATGCATTGCATAGTGTAACTCTGATTGCGAGGAGTGAGTACTCATCAAGAACAGAAGAGAAACAGCAAAAATGCAACCTGTGCAATCAGGGGCGTCGGACACGGTACGGTCACTACGGTATTGACCGTACCACTATTTGCCCCATGTACCCTGTGAATCAATAAAATGTACTGATTTGGGCCGATTTGCCCCTGGCAATGTATGTAATTTGCACACGTCTTGTGTTTTCATCAGGTTGGCTGTCATCTTTTCTCTGGTGTTGGTGGCGTGGAAATCTCTAGCATTGTTGCCATTGCTCAATGGCCATTCATATGATTCTGCTCTTTGTATTGTCACATTTGTATGATATGTGCTGATTGTGCTGACTGTGCTGCCTGTGCCCACCTACAGTAAATATGAGAAGGGAAAGCCATGCACCGTCAAGTTTGGCGAAGTCGAAATCCGCTTCCACTCTGTAAGCACTTTGAACCGGGAAATCAGTGTGACCCTGTGTTCCGATATCTGTTCTCCGCCTTTGCAACTGTCGATATTGATAAGTTGGCATTGGTTCCCTCGCGATGGTTATAAACAAAGAAAAGAATGCCAGATGCGAAGTGCCAGGTGGCAAGTGCCAGGTGTGGGCTGATAGTCCTGGTGAGAAAACGTCTGTGCTGACTAGCCTAATGACTAATGTACATGCATCCGAACATTGTTTGCAGCCTGGAGAGCATGAGATCAGGTATGCTTTGTCAACCATATGATATACCGTTGAATCCCGCGGATAACCCCACCAGCGTATAAGCCCATGCCCGCGCATAAGCCCAGGGTTTGTTCGAACATCACAAAGCTTCATCGTACAAGCCCATGGGCCTAGGTCATACCGAGAGTCCATAAATTATGGACTCTTGGCCATACCATGTACGTAGTACATGCTCATTATAGGTTTTTTCGTGCATTTCAGCACAATCATCGGTTGTTTTTGTTTGCACAGTGGTTTTCAGCAATGTACTTCTCACTTCCTTGATACTTTTCAATAGCACAACTTGGTGTCGGCGTATAAGCCCATGCCCGCGTATAAGCCCATGTTCTCGTATAAGCCCACCGAAATGTCCTTGTGAAACAGATAGGCCCATGGGCTTATCCGCGGGATTCTACGGTATCTGATTATGGTCACTGTTGTTGTTGTTGTTGTTGTTGTTGTTGTTGTTGTTGTTGTTGTTGTTGTTGTTGTTGTTGTTGTTGTTGTTGTTGTTGTTGTTGTTGTTGTTGTTGTTGTTGTTGTTGTTGTTGTTGTTGTTGTTGTTGCTGTTGCTGCTGCTGCTGCTGCTGCTGCTGCTGTTGATGCTGCTGCTGCTGCTGCTGTTGATGCTGCTGCTGCCGTTGCCGTTGTCATTGTTGCTGTGCACAGGAGCCTTTCTCCCTGTACCCGGGTGAACAACTTGGCAATGCTACTCCCCATGGTGAGTACCACCGCATGGCATCACAACTCCTGCTGTCTTGACTTTGTAAAAGTAGTTGCTGCGTACACTTGTCTCTTGCATATCTTACTCTCAGGGTCTCTTCAAGGTTGAATGATGGTGATATTGTGTATCTGCCACTGTGAATTTTGTGTGTCTTTCTATCACTCCTACTCCTGCTCATAGTAGGAACAGGTGGTGGCAATTTGGTTGCTGGACTTGATCACTATTCCATTACCACTCTATTGTAGGATGGCATTGGTATTGTTGTAGGCTACTTCTAAACTCTAGAGTATGGTGCTTGTGTTAGCTGTGGCTGTGTGCTGTTGTGTATTGGCTATGACAACTAACATGTACTATTGTACTATTGTACGGTACTTGGTACTTATATTGACTATGACTATGTACTGATGTAGACTACAAGAGTGCTATTAAGGCATTGCCAATAGTCAAGGCTAACCAAGCTATCGTCCTGGAGGCGTCGATTGATCACACGGATGACACTGGCGCCAAGCGTGTGACGGGAGAGAAGTGGCAGTTGCCTGGACCGAGAACGCACAAGCCAACTGCACACACGGTATGCCCTCTGTGTTGTCTGTATTGTCTGTGTGTGTGCCTGTGTGTCTGTCTGTGTGTCTGTGTGCCGATACGTCGTGGTATCTATGTTGTCCCTAGTAGCCAGCCCTTTGTGTCCAGGAACCTTATGTTATGGTCAGTGGTGGTGGTGGTGATGGTGTGTGTGTTTGTTTGTGTGTGTGTGTGTGTGTGTGTGTGTGTGTGTGTGTGTGTGTGTGTGTGTGTGTGCGCGCCAGCTACTTCAGTTGGTGA